>NC_049993.1:5361685-5388195 GCF_000003815.2 Branchiostoma floridae | reverse complement strand
TTAAGTCCAGGGGTATAGAATAAATTAGTGATTGCATTTATTTCATAGATAACAAAATAAGGTCAGTTTCTGAGTCATTACAATTATGTGCATCCAATGCACGGTTTGAAATATTCATTAGACATTCATGATATATAGCTATTTAGAATCAGCTATTCAAATCTTTAACCATCACAATATGAATACTAGGAAGGTAGGATCTGGTACAGGAGAAATATTCATAGCCCTCCTAAATGTATAGAAAGAAAAAGGGACACCCAATACAAATTGCATTGAGGTTCATGGGTCATGTTGACTAGAACCACTAGGGTCATGTAATAAGGGACAGACTGAAAGTCATCACATAAGGCTTCCTTCCCAGATTACAAAGTACAAAACATGTATCAAAGAACATCAAATTAACTGATGTCCTTTCTATGACTCGAGACACACATCCAATCCCAAGTGCTCCTCACATGTCCCTTATTTCCTCCGATGATCATATTGACCGCCTTCTACGGATTATCATCACCAAAACCAATCTGCCCATCACTAGCCAAACAGTGCCCAGATGAGGAGATTTCGATTGAAATGGCAGGTAATTCCCAGAAGCACCCGCAAAGCCTCATCAGTTCTGCTCGCAGCTTGGTCCAGCTGGACCCCTTGATCGACCCATCCCTCTATTATGTACCCACTCATCCTTGAAAACAATTTAAAACTCTGATTGTCGACCCTTCAGTGACACATTATCGGCCACCTTTGGCAACAAATCACAATATCCCAGCTCATCATTCTTCAGTCCACCTCCCTCTACATCCCCTGGAGTTCTTTTCCATACCTTTGATGTCTGCCTTGAGGTTTTCCCTTTAAAAAAACGCCTTGCCTTTTCTAGAGAACTCGATGAACATATGTGGCCGTCAAGACCAATTTCTCGTCACGTTTCCTTTCTGCGAGATGACAAAAATTACCATATGGTCGATGAAACAATCCAACTGGGGACCATGACGGGTCAGCTATGACACCAATTTAGGTCTCCTTGTGTTGCAGCACTGACATATCGACTGAACCTTTATACTCGGGCTCTAGCAGTTTTCCACTGACCTTTTCTATAACACCTGCCGTTTGTCACCTGTGATAAAGGCACCCGTCTGTGCATGCTGACCTACATTTTCTGTAAGTTATTGCAGGTCCTTTCTTCTGAGCCAACCTTACAAGGTTACATGTTTACTTTGCAAATTCATGAATAAAGAAAATTCAGGTCATAAAATGAAAATTCATAATAACAATTATTTTGGTGTCAAGGGCAGGGCAGTGACTTAAAATAATAATGTTACATATTTATGCACCAAGTATATTTAAAGGTACACCTTTATATAAAAAGTGGAGATTAAACATAAACATTAGGAAAGAAAAATAGAAAAAAAGCAAGAGGTCTGATGGCAAGGATGACATTCTGGCTTCATATATTATTTACATTTTTCAGCAATGGGTGATTGGGTACGCGACTTCAAAGTTCAAACCGCACAGTTTCAAATATCATAATAGTCTAGTTGAATCTCCCAAGTGGAGATTCCTTTCGAACTGCTCCTGTAATCTGAGTACAACTTGGGAAATTCTGAACAAATTGTTGTTAGCTTCACAATTGGTTTGATCAATACTTTCCTGAATCCCGCACAACGCTTAGATACAAACCTGCTGACTACCGAACTTTTTCAGCCTTTCCTGCTATCGGGGATTGCATAATGGATGTCATACACAGTACAAGGTGAGAGGCGAGACAATGCATGCACAGGTCGTGCCCTTGTGGTTGGATAGCTTGATGGCTTTCCAATAGATTCAATTGGATCCAATTGTCCAGTTGATTCCCTGAGTTCCAAAAGAAGACCAAAGGTTACCATCAAGGGTGGTCGAACCCCCATCAAAGAAAAACTCCCAAAGGAAGAGCATGTTTTGTGGCTTCACCAGTATCTAATTGCCATATTTATCTCCAGGGCCATATACCACCCAGGAATCTGGCAGACTGGGTCTACTTTCAACGATAGTATTGAGTTGTTTCCCTTTATCCTTACTGTCAGCACACTTGTACATGTTTCCGACATGAATAATAAGGCAAATTCAGCTCACCAAATAAAAATTCATAATAGCAACACTTTCAGCACCACGAAAAGATCAAATTGCAATATTTTGAAAATGTTGACATTTGAACCCGTCACTGACCTAAAATCTCTAAATACCCGTTTTTTTTGGCAACAACGAATTTAGCTTACTGTCAGCACACTTGTACATGTTTTCCGACATGAATAAGGCAAATTCAGCTCACCAAATAAAAATTCATAATAGCAACACTTTCAGCACCAAGGAAAGAGCAATGTGGTCATGAAAAATCTTTTGCAAAAATTAATTGCTAAAAAAAAGGTTAATATAACTGTTAGCGAGAAAAGTAATGAAATATTCTTATCATTTCTGAAATACTGCAGCATATCACATTTTCAAAAGATACTGCAACATATATTCTAAAGGTCCTATATTGCTAAGTTACAATAACACATACATAACTGAATTGTCAAATCTGCAAATTGCTATGAGCTGACAAATGAACAGAAAAAAGTTTCTGCCATATATTCAGATACAATTTATGTACCCTTAAACTTCTTGACAAGTCAAAATTAGAGTGCTTTCAGAAATCCCATTACCATGTAATGCCTAATACGATGTAGTGCCATTCTGCCAAAGATTTGCGGACCTCGTGACAAAGCTAGCCTACGCACATATAGAAACTTTGGGCAATTTTATGACGTCAAATAGACACGGGGCGTAAAATCAGCAGCAATGACCAACTGTGCGGCTGCTTTCAAAGCAAGCCTGCGCCGTGAGTTACTGCAATGATTGTCTGCTATCAGTCTGCTTTATTGCTTAGCACATTAAGTTGCGATCGGGTCATGACCGCTTTGTCAGTAGCCCTTGTCAACCGCCCAGTAATTTGACGCAACAGTGCAGCTACTAAGCCCATGTACATATCATGGGAAAAACAACCTCCATTGACTTTGAGAAAGAAGGGCGATCAAATGGCATGTTCGTTTGAAGAGCTGCCCGATCGACGGGGCAAAATAAGTATGAAATTCAGTTTGAAGGATTACCAACAAAGAAAAAAGGGAATGTGGAGTTTAGGTTTTAGGTTAGGTTTTTTTTAGTTTTTTTGGTTTTAGTTTTTCATGATTCCATTTGACTTACCACATTGATATGTAGGTAGAGCACATATATAAATTCAGCAATTCTTGGTATCGTGCATCACACATTTTTTCTGAGAATGCATATTGCGGACTTAAGAGAAATGCCCAAAATGAAGAAAAAAGACGATGATTTCTCCTACAAATGGTCGGATAAAAGTGGTCAATTTTATGTACATCATATATCCTTATCTTTCCCCCAAAATCTATCATTTTCAAGGGCAGCTCCCCACACTGTCTCCTCAAAGTTGTAAAATGGCCAATATAAGTTATATACAAAGTCTTTTACGAAGCCGTAGAAGAGCCCAGCTATAAACCAAGCCACAAAATGACCACAAAATAGGCACAAAAGAGATCATGAATGCAAGATCACAAGTACATCATTTACATCCACCCATCAGCTGCAGGCAACCCTCAAGTACCTGGTGTGACGCCAGATAACATCTTTCTGTAGTTTCCATAACAATGGCGCGACTTCTTAGCTAGACAAACACCTGATTGATATCTTTGGAAGCAATAAGTTAGGGCACACCGGAAATTTGGATGAGATTCATCTTGTGTTATCAGCAATTGGGACAAAACAAATAGCCCTTGCCTTTACTCAAATTGCATAGTGAGGATTTTCACTGGTCTTTCAACCCACAAAAGGGGTCATGTTGTTGCCATCACGGGGTTTACGATGAGGGTGAGTTTACCAGGAGGCTCTTAAAGAAACTTTAAGGTTACAATATAAACTAAAGCTGCCAGCACCTTAAATGCCACATTGTATTGCTCTACACTTGATGATGTCTGGCATATTTAGGGTGGTACATAAAAATGTTACAGTAGGTAATTTGAAAAAAAAATGCCATGCATGGAAAGCCTGTAAGCTGAGGCAACTAAAACTTAGTATCAAGTAAATCAGTACAGGAATATGCCTACTGATTAAAAAATCTCTAATTTTGTCCAAACTAGAGAAGTTGTAATTTATCCTAGCCAATCTTTTTTTTTCAATCGGATGGAACAAAACCTGTTGTCAAAAACTATGCAAAATAAGGGGACTTGAAATGATAATCCTACAGTAGACAACAAGTTGCACAAAATCCAATCTCTAAGCATACCATAAAGCATGCATAAGGCTTGCGTTTTTCATCCTTCAAGACTGGATGTCGTGCAGTGAAGGAAATTTGAAGATGTAAGCTATTTCATTTGTTAGTAAAAATCTGTAAATGTTAAGTGAAGAAGGGATAATAACATTTTGTCAAACACTTGCCTGTAGGCCTACACCTACCAGTAATAGGATAAAAGTCTTTGTAGAGTTGTCAATATTTATTGAACCAAGACATTTGCAGAAAAGCCTGGATTAGACAAGATTAGGAAAAAGCACAGACTGTACATAGCTCCTGTTCATGCTGATTGGTTGTGACCCTGACAGAAACAAGCACTTAATTTGACCAAACACCAACACCAGATACCAAGCTGTTGATTAAGACTTGAGGGGACCAAACCCTAACCTCCATCCTTTGACTCTCACTTCCCCAATCACAGGTTTCCGGGACAAGATGACTACTTCTCAACATGACTTTTACTAATTGGGGTTAGGTCCTTTACGTGTATGGAATCCAAATAGACCTAAATGCACTTAAAAAGTAAATTTCTTTCCTTCATAGATTATTCAGGAGCAAATAAAAGATTATGCCATCCTCCAAACCGTTGTATATTACTGTGCATTTGTCAGCTATGCTCACAGCAAAAAAACATGTTAGACAGTTAAAGAATGGATGTACATTTGAATCCTCTGAAGCATAAACACAGGACTCTTCTAGAATTCCTGAGGATGGTCGAAGGATTGAGCAGCAAGTTAGAATTATTAAGATAATAAATACTTAAGCAGCATGCCAAAATAAGTTATATTCGACTAAATTAGTATATAGAAATACACTCAGCTGAACATACTTGCGATAGGATTTATTGTACTGCCCTTCTTTCTAAAACATAGCAGCAAAGTCTTCAAGTCTTGAAGATGGTTTTGCTACTTTCAACTACACCATAGTGACTATGTACAATAAACAAATCAGGAGCTTTAATGAGAAAACATTGATCAAGAGCTAATCATAGTCTTGTCCTTAAAACAGTCACAAAATATGTGTTCTATTTCTATCAAAAATCAATGCTGCAAATTTGTAACTCAGAGCACTTTTCCTGGCAGACATCCAACAGTATGAATCATAGATATTACTTTCACTTGGTCCAGTGCGCTGCATTCTTCCTTAGGCTTACGTCTTGGAGACAGCCGTCAAGTCTTCTTAAGTCTGCCTGTCATGTGAAGATGTCATTACTCTTTAAAATAATCTGACCTTCATCAGTCAAAGTCTCATCCCTTTTTCATTCGGACATATCTGAATATAGATACCATGGAGGAGTCAGTAAGTCTGCTTAGCAAGCATTCAGTGTTACATCTTTGGCTGAATCCATCCAAAGGTGCTGAAAAGGTTAGTGCTTACATGTACATAAGGCCATGTTGATTTGATTATATGGATGACATTCCCTGGGAACACCAAGACTGATACAAGCGCACTAAAAAAATGGGAAAGAAAGTTGCCTTCATTATGAAATCTAAGATAATGCCTAGTTCACCTTTATTTGTCGAGCAACCTACATCCGTTATTTTAAAACCAGCAGTATTTGGAAATAGACTGACAGTGGTTTCAAAGTGCAATACATTTGTATTTCTAAAATACAGCTTGTTTAGGAATTTAAAACAACCGTCCATCGCATTGACATCCCTAAATATATTTTTTTAAACAACGGATGCAGCTAGGTTACCCCGCAGATAAAGGTGAACTAGCGTTACACATTGACTTGATGGATGTATTTACAGTAACATTGATTAAAAGTGCACAATGCCATAGATGATGAGATCTGCTTAACTAATACTCATTTGATCTTCTAATCAAATTGTGGCATTAACGTTACTGAGTATTTCATCAATGATGTCTTGTAATCATTGCATAGTACATTAATTAGTGAAGGTTAGACATATAGGTAAACAATATTCAAATACAATTCAGTCTAAACAACTGGATGAAAAACAGATAATCACTTCCAGACATTTTGAGTGGCATCCATCACTTTTCTGCAGCATTTACATCAGAGTAGAATGAGCTGGCAGAACAACTCAATACATACATCTAAGTGAAAAATCTAACTAAAAAATATGGTCAAACACTTCAAAGTCATTAACTTATAGAGATTGTATGTAAATGCTCCTCAAATGTAAATCATGTTTCCCATTGTAGATATTGAACTGTATTTGAAAATCATTGCAGTGATTACATTATTACAGCTTACTTCATTATTTGGTAAATATTCCTGTTTCAGTGCCGGCAGATCTCCGGTAGCGAAACACATTCCTAAGCCGGCTTCACTTCTCTGCCAGCTTTTCATACCATATCTTGATAATATGCTACCGTAGGATCTGCTTGGAGATTAGCAAATATTGAACTTCTTACCAGATGTGTTGGGCAAGTAAAGTGTTATTTTTTAGTGAATAGAAAATACTGTATTATCATCACCTCCAGTCATGATTGTTGGCTCCAATAAATCTTATAAAGTTACATGTAATTTTTCATGCCTGATGAAATGCCCCCGCAACTAACATTTAGAGCATATAAACCTAATATCTTGGTGTGCTGTGAAGGTGAGATACAGCCACTGGGCTCAATATTCACCACAATGAACACTGTAGTCTTATAAGCCCACACATATATTAAGATACTGATAACAGTGGTATGTGATCATTCAGTGTGAGATCTACACAATATAAGGTTTTATCAGTAGGTCAAGCAATGCTTTCAGCCACAGTGCAAGCTTGACTTTCCATTAATTGACCCCAGCAATGTTACTAGTATATGAAATGCACAACAATCTTGTACAATCAAATTGTGTTATCAAGAGATTTGAAACATGAACGTCAAATCTGACAACGTGGAAAACTACATGTACCTCTTATATAAGGTGAACATAGCTCAGCAAATGTCTAACGCAGTGCACACTGAACAAGTCCCGACATATTGATGGAATCTCTTGATTTGTGATTTTAATATATATGCTAATCTCAAGTTTCGTCATAAACTCAGACTTTCCCGTAGTCAGTGCTGCCTCAAAGGTCCTTGACCCCCCACAGGGATACCTGGCTTTATGCAATTCTGGTATGTGCAAGGTTTGACCACTGGTGGGTAAAATACGATTGATTAGGCACGTATGTATATCAGGCAGGTCAGGTACTCTGTGCATCGCCATCCTTAATATGGAAACAGTATCGATCGACACATGGAGAACTGTGCTATCAAGGAGTTGTGGGTGTGACCATTAGTCCCTTCAATCAGTCAATAACAAATAACCCCCTCCAAGAGCAATTCATCATAAACCAAATATGGTCTGGACAGAGTTTTTGTTATGCCAACACCTTTGTGATTAATGTTTTAACATGAAATTATTTCTGTAACAGCAGAAAATACCCTGGGACCTTGCATTATCCCTAAGAAGAAAACATAAGGATACAGGCAGGCTTTGGTTTGGATTTATGAATTAAAGCATGTAATTAAGGCATAATTTGGAAACAACAGTTTGTTAATAATCAATGAGTGCATTTGATATTTGTGCAAGTCAGATCTGTAAGGTCATCTTCAGTAGGGCAATGTGGTCCGATATAACACCTGACCCACTGAGGCCCCAATATCGTATCAATCACATGCCACCGGATGTCAATTTGTCAATATCATCAGTCTTTGTCGGACAGATACTAGCTAAGGTCATTAGCATAATTCAAGCAGGAACTAGTTATGAATGTACAATATTTCAATGCAGTCTTTGTTTATTGTTACCTAAAAAAGAGCAATGAACATCAATGTTATTGATCTGTCAACATCATCAATGTTTCTTTAGTTTTTTTCTTACAAATATTGACCAAATTTATAGATTCACTAATGTCATTGAAACTAAATTCTTAAATCCACCACTAAAAAAGATGATTATAATGAAGATTTCCCCCCAAACACCTGAAAGCCCCACTTCATTGTTGATTTGTCTGCAGAGATAAATTTCAAGGTATTTCTGGGACAGGTCAGTATGGATTGATTATATAGCAAATACAGAACGAACGATACTTGCAGCGTTCTGAATCATCAATTACACACCAGGAGGGGTATCGAATTCCTCTTAAATGCCACGAGATGCCTCAAATTTGAAGACACTGACCCATAAAACAAGGCAGATGAGTAGATTGTTGTCTCAAATGAAGTGTGACCTATTTCTACTATCGATTGTATTTCTCACTGTTATCTTGATCCTTGTAAGGAACCCAGAGCCACCAAATGGCTTCAGAGAAAAGAGCTGTACAAAAGAAACTGATGTGCATTGTTTGAAATTCCATAATCAATAATTTTTTGTAAAATTTGTATTTTGTCAGAGGATCAAATTTTGAGGCAAAGGATAAGGGAATTTAAATGAAATGAGGCCAATTACAAAATGATATTGGGGCTTATTATTTTATGGTGTGAAATACTGTTGATGCGTTTAATGTGGTAAGGATCATAATTGAGGATTTAACAGTGGTTATCAAATTGCCATGGCTTTATCATGATGATACTTGTTTTTCCTGTCCAGCTTGCTGTGTTTATCCACATTTACAGTGTAAATTGTTTTGCCATTAGACAAAATTTTGTTGCTCATGATGATGGCTGTTTCTTTGCTTGTTGCTAATAACAGCCAAAAGTAATGGCCATTCCATCATTTTGACAGATATAATTGGCATGAAAAAGATTCAAATTAGGTCCAATCCCATCAGGAGATAAGTGGGGTTGGCTAGTTGATCGCAAGAAGGCTGGGTAGAAACCTAGCCAACACAAAACAAGCCCACAGAATGGGTTCTTTTTTTCTCCTTTACTGCTGGACTGGCAGCAACAGCTTAGCCCTGACCCCTGCCAAATGTTTCTATCGATCGAACATCCAGGTTAGATCCTCTTCAAGGCATCCCATTACAACACAGAGTCTCCTGTATTGAACTCTGAGATACCTTCAGCATCACTTGCAGCAACACAAGAGCTCTCTGTCAGATAAGTGGCCAAGGTAAAGGCCAAGTCTACCATGGCAACCTATCTCAACACCCCTTCATACCCACAGCATTCTTTAAATCAATACATTTCTTTGCATCTCTATTCCTGCATGTAACAAATTTCCTTGTACGCAAAAGACACAAAGTAAGTCAGACAATGTATAATAAGTAGAAAAGGTTTGGGATCGCAACTTCATGAACAAAATGGTGACAAAATTACTCTTTGATGTAACACCAAAAGATTCTGAAGAAATTATTTCCTAGAGCTGCTCTCAATCTTGTTATATTCTAAAGAACAGTCATCTACAACATGCTGCACACTAAAAGCTTTTGCACAAACTATTTAAGTTTTTACAAAATAGAACTCCACACTTTTCAGTATTCCGCCACTGAATGGGTACGGTATTGATAAAAGCTCTTGTGGCAAAGATAGATAAAACTCCTTTTACATATAAATCACCTAGAGGTAAAAGGTTTCAGCTTTGTAGTTATCGTTCACACTTGGCGGTGACCCCAATTTGACCTAATGTGGAAGTTATCTTTACAGAAGGATCTGTAATTACAGCCTGAAATGATGTATGGTTAACTGAGACATTTGTTTCTGCTACTTTTTATCCCCTGGGATATAGGCGTACAATGTAGGCAAGGAAACGTGATAATGTGAGGTCAGTCTGCAAAAAAAGCCTGACAACAAGAAATGGCCTCAATTTTCGACCTGATGTAGCATTTTCTTGATGTAATTCCACGTTTACCCAGACCCGTGAACCATACAATAAGATGTGAAAGCCGCCTTTTGAATCAATGGATGGCCAGTGCAGTACGTGCTCAAGCTTAAGGTTGAAATAACAGCCTTAGGTTCCTAATATGTCTTACAAGAAAAATGGGGTGCTTGATTCAAACTGGAACTTTTCCTACCATAATCTCATGCTTTGTAAATTATCTGCAAACTGGTAGCAACTTGAATGAAACACATTGCCTGCAACAACTGCTGAGACTGCAGAGGCACAGAATATTTCTTGATATTAGAATGCAGACCATGTCAGGTATTTGTAACACTGCATGGTCCATGGCTTTAACAGCCCACAAGATGTCAGTGTTCTATACTTTATGGCAAGTTTAAATTTGAAGCAGACGTTATGAGTCATAAAAAAAAGCCCAGGGTGCCTCACTGTAAGCGGCCTGATGTATGGTATCATGTAGAGAGCTGATTCCAGACATTATTTTCTACATTTAAATCATAGTGAAGCTGTTTAATTAACTGGCAAAACACTACCATAGACTAATCAAAATCAACTACTTTAGCAGTCAAAGCCAATAAGAGAGTGGCTGCACATGTCTACACTCAGCATGTAAACCTCAGATTTACGTATTCCTGCATTGCGACGAATGTGTCCAAATGGTGGATGTGGCTGCAAGATTGCTTTAAACCTTTACTTTAAAAGTCTTAGCTAAATAGTATTCCCTTGTATATAACACATTAATAACGTAGTCACGTCTAATTGTGAAGTGAAGATGAATGTCCTTGATGAGATACGTGTGCATGAAGTGGCACTTGCCATGTAAAGGCACAGTCAGAGTAAAAGCTGATTCCACTCATCATTGAGCACTCATCCCTGTCAAACACGTCTTTTAACTTTAGTATTAAAATCATGAAGCCAAGGACACTGCTAATACAAACCCAAGAGTAAATACTGATTTTGGAGAAACTTCTACAAGCTGTAAGCTTGCGCATACTGTAATGATAGGGGAAATTTAGTCAGAACATACTAAAAGAAAGAAATCCTCTTTACAAGTCCGGGAAAATCCTATCCTCATCACAATTACAAAATGAGCAGAATCGGTGGCTTGAAAACATGACATCGTGTGGCCAGAAATTGGCTACCTCAACAGCAACACTGGAATTGGATACTTTTTGAGCCTATGAGACCCTAAAAAGAGAATCTTTTGCAAATAGCACTCCTGAATGTAGCACTGGGCAATACTTGCTATCCATGAAACAGGATTTTGCTGTATGTAGGAACATTGGGAAAAATGTAGCTAAGGAACAGCTGAGAAGCCCAAAGACCGGCCCAGTGGAGAGCTGTTGTGGTGGGCATTATGTTTTGATAGGGACAAAGGGCCAAAAAAAGTAAGTATGCATCAAGTCTGTGTGAAGTTAGCCTCGTCTGAGACAAACATAGCATTATGATGATTGTACTGACCTTTACATGCTCCGCACCAGGACTTGTGGATCAGCAGCAACAGAGGCTTTTTCCTGGAAAATAAAGACAACCCATCAGAATCAACAATTGCTAAACTGTATACACACACATATGGCAGTACAAGGCATTAAATATGATTAGTTTTAACTCAATGTCCATCAACTGATGCCTTTCAAGTCCACAGCATTGAATCAAGTGAATCTGTGAACACATGAAACAGTATGAAACTAATAATTTTCTTCTTCAGAAAAGCACAACATTTTAATATCTAAGACTTGCCATGATATGAAATATAGACCTCAGCCTCACCAACAGTAATAATGTCCCGGGATTTGAGCGGGAGGAACGGTCCTCAATATAGAACAGAAATTGGCCTGGAGTGAAACATGGCACTGTACTTTGTCTCATAAAGGTTTGATACAACACCTACACCAAATCCAATGACCATAAAAACTGTATTACAGCTACATGTATCAGCTTTGACAACATAGTGCAATGAGATCAGAATTAAAGGATGCAAATTACTCTCTTTTTATGGGTCCTTTAAGAAACAATCACTTCTTCAGCAAAGTCATCTATAATGGGTGAGAACTTCTTTGCTACAATTTCCATGTTGGGTCTGGCATTAAGTGCAGTATGTAGGTAAATTTCATGTAATGACATCTCCAAATGTTGTAGTAGAGGATTTGGAGTAATCTTCAATTTCTTGTATCGTATTAGACATAATGTATCAAGCAAACTTTCTCTGCAGGTGCAAGCTTCAATTTTCCTTCATCTGCTTTCCCAAATCCCTTCTATACATCTTTGCCAGTAATGACATTTTCATGATAATACCATAATCCTCAAAATATGCAATACAACTTCTTGCCAAATCTTCCTATATGTGAACCCCCTGCACAATGTCTATGAACCAGAGGGGGGGGGGGGGGGCAAAATTATTGGAAAAGGGCTTTGCTGAAAATCCTGATATGTAGGTTTCCAGCTGTGTAGCACAGAGACTTCCTGTAGCAGTCATATATGATATGGCCCTTAGCAAACTGTGTGTTAAATATGAAACTGCAGATAAGGAGGTCAAGTATTAATAAACAGTGGGAGATGATCATGACAAATGATGGGACCAGAGAGACACCTTCACTGCCACATTACCAAGCTGTTATCCTGAGAGAGTAAACCATTATCATCCAGCAAAATTTGTGGGGCCCTGCAAGTCCTAGACTAGCAGTCTATAAGGACTTTCTTTCATGGATCATACCACAAAACAAAGAAGACCTGGAGGCTGCATTATGTGAAGAGTAGGACATGTAACGGTACATGTAGTTCACCTTTATCCACATGGTAACCTATATCCGTTATTTTAAAAAATGAGATATTGAGGGATATCTAATCGACGGACGTTTGTTTCAAATTGCAATATTTTCATAGCACTCCAGTATGAAACACTCGTATGTCGACTTGATATCCCTAAATACTCCTTTTTTATATACAACGAATAAAGGTTACCCCGCGGATAAAGGTGAACTAGCGTTATATGTAACTTGCATGGTTATTTTAGTTATTTTTACTAATTGTAAGTATGTTACATTGTATATATTTTGTTGATTCAAATTTTGCCGTTCAAAATGGGTACATTACATAAGATCATGTATGTTATGCAGTTGAATGCCTGCAATTAGTTTCCTTTCAATGCCAGAACTGTGCCTGTCCCTGGTGCTGAACTTCTCTTCTTGGGAATTGCTTATCTAATGCTGTTGGGCCAACATACTTTGGAGTAGCAATTAGGGACTGATAGCAACATGAGGGACTGCATCAAAGAAATGTCTCCAGGACATAAATGTACACCTACAACCATGCACAGTTTTTTTTTCATGACTTCACTCATTGTACTACACATATTGTTATGGAAAATAAGAACCGCATAGAAAGTTTTCTGGATTTTGTGTTAAGAATCTCTAGAGGCTTTTATTTTATGTCCACTTTTGGGCTGAAAATACAAAGCACTTTCAGAACCACATGTGCAATGACCCGTACTTATGATCAAACTTAATTAATGGCTGTTCCCAAGGTGACTTACAAAGGGAAGGCAAGGAGCAATTGTTGAGTTAAAAATCATACATATCAAATTACGGGTGTGTATGTGGGCTGGTAGGGGCCAAGCTAACTTATTGATCGAGCAGGTATATGAAATACAAAATTCAATATGGGGCTACAAGCATCTGTTTCACCGTACCCGTACTCTGTCTATGCCTAGATAACTTCTTTCTAGGGATCAATATTTGCAGACTTTATTGTCTATTACTTGAAAGTAAGCCATTAGGATAAATTTTTCAGAAGCTTTAATGCACCTTACGCACTCGAGTGTAGAATATTCATCTTGTGATCAAACACAGCCGATATACATGATGGGTTTAGAGGCCTAATTAATGCGAAATGTGGTATATACATTACGTTAATGTTTTTTTAATGGTACCAACTTTCACTATAGGGTTTTGGTTGGAATACTAGTGGTCATTGCTACAGGCAGACGGTAGTGGCTAGATTTTCAGTTAGTGATTTTACCAATCAAAGTCATCATAAAAAAGTTCCAGAAATTCGAGAATGGTGATTGATTTTCAACATAAAACAAGCCTCAAAATGATTCCCCTGATTAGGTAATGACCATCTGACTGCCTTTTATTTCAAATCTATAACTACAAAATGAATAGGTAATTGCAAAACCATAGTTGATACACAGATGACATATAGCTGAAAGGTCGCCAAGAACTCTGTTGGCAAAAAAGCACTTCATCAACTTTTGTCAGATTTTTTCTTTCTGAGGAAGTTTTTGGCACTAAATGATAGTTGTTTACAGTGTTGTTTGGCAGGTTTAAAAATATACAATCTGAAAACATTACATCTGATGCCTTTTTGTCAGCATCAAGATCTATCAGACTATTGTTCTATTGCTTTGTTCAAATGGAAGCTTCACAAGATATTGATTTGTTATGTACTTTACATGTACCTGTATGTCTCGAGGGAATGCATTTAGCTCCCTTCTAATAGCTTTGTCAATACAATATCAGCCGGTAAGACTTTTACTTTTGATTACCAGCCTTGCATTTTTCTTACTTCACGAGGGGATTAAATGATTTCTCTCAATCTGAGTGAAACATGATGGATTATATTAAGTGATCAAGGAAAAATGGTATTCATACATGTGCATAGTTTTACAGACTTTACTAATCCATTAATTTCAGTCTAATTGATTTGTTTGTTGTCCTGGAAGCTTTTGGGGAAAACACCTGCATGCTGGTGAAATATGAGTATCTTAATCTCTTTATTGTTAATATAAAATATTGTATTTGGAACCTTAATATTACAAGTTGCCTCTCTGTAACAGGAATATCTTGAAACTAAGAAAACAAGTGACAGTAAGATCTTATTTTCCATTAGTACTTTAAAATCCTGTACTAAGAAGATTAATAAAGGAGTTAAAATTAGAGACACAGTTCTTGCTCACAGTAGGTTTGTATGCACAAATTGATATACTGATAATGCTATCGCAGGCAACATGGATGCACGCTGTGTTTTTTTCAGTACTTTAAAAACCTGTACCAAGAAAATTAATAAAGGAGTTAAAATTAGAGATTCAGTTCTTGCTCACAGTAGGTTTGTATGCACAAATTAATATACTGATAATGTTATCACAGGCAACACAGATGCACGCTGTTTTTTTTTTCAGTACTTTAAAAACCTGTACTAAGAAAATTAATAAAGGAGTTAAAATTAGAGATTCAGTTCTTGCTCACAGCAGGTTTGTACACACAAATTAATATACTGGTAATGTTATCACAGGCAGCACTGATACACACTGTGTTTCTTTCAGTACTTTAAAAACCTGTACGAAGAAGACTAATAAAGGAGCTAAAATTAGAGATTCAGTTCTTGCTCACAGTAGGTTTGTATGCACAAATTGATATACTGGTAATGTTATCGCAGGCAACATGGATACACACTGTGTTTCTTTAAAAACCTGTACTAAGAAGACTAATAAAGGAGTTAAAATTAGAGATTCAGTTCTTACTCACAGCAGGTTTGTATGTACAAATTGATATACTGGTAATGTTATCGCAGGCTACACGGATACACACTGCGTTCCTGCTTTGTTGATAATTAAGACTGACACCCGGAGGCTGCTGTGAGCTCCTAATGAATGAATCAGGAAGCAAAGTAGATAATCCAGCTCCCAGCACAACTTGACACAGTTATTACCCATTCATTAACAAACCAGCAGCAGAAGTCAGCCATTACGGAACTGATATGTCAGCACAGGAGGTACACTGTTCCAGCATCTCATGGGAGGGTTCTGATAACTTCTCCTGCCATTTCAATAGACAGCGCAATCCCTCTAGAGAATCAGTGAATGTAAGCCTAATTATTCCATTAATTTTTAATACGTAATGTCTTCAGCATACTCTCTTTGAGAAGCTATAATTATACAATACGTCAAACTTATTGGTTTGAACAACTTCAAGGATATTGCACACTTTTTGATGGAAGTTATTCTGACAGTTGCACTTAGAAATAGTTAAACTTGAAAAGTTTTGAGAAGTTGAATGCTCTGGAGGGAGTTCACTTGCCAAAGTGAAAGTTATTGATGGGGTTTCATTTTGGGAATAATTAATACCCGTGTGTGTAAAAAATCTTGTGTAACAGGATTAAGCTATATAAGGTGCCAGTGATCATTGAGATTTAAAATGAAGATGTCACAGTCCATGAGAAAATAATTACAATTATCAATCATACTCAGGAGAGCTAATCTGGAGAAAATTATGTGTGTTGATTAACGTCTGCATGTTGGTACAGAGTATATTAAAGAGTTAAGGCATTCCCCCCAAGGGAATACACTGACTTGAGAGTTTTTCTAATTACTTTTGGGGAAGTTTTGAGTCATACAAGCATGTCAGATGGCACCAAGTGGCTTAAAGGGACATAGTGTAAAATTAAAGTCACTGTTTTCGGTCATTTCTCTACATAATAAGTTAAGTCTACCTTATTACACACAGCAATATTTACAACGTATGACTACGACTTTGTTGAGCCGTGAGGATGTCTTGAAATATGCACACTTCCCTCCGCCGCTTGAGTTGTCCGCCATTTTATTCAACTCGCCGGCGAGCCAAAGTGCGCTTTAGAACGCGTTCGGTGGTTCGCTCGAATCATTACTGAAGTTTGTTGAAAGTCCCCGCTAAGCTCCGAAGATCTGCGACCGCAACGGTCGATTCGGAAATCTACGGTCGGCTTACTTCCGGTAGGCTACCCGGAAGTAAGTGAATTTGGTCGCGGCTTACTTTGACGTTGTTAATAAGCACTAGAAATGTGATAAAATGACGCAGATAAGTTAGAAATAAGTTGCAAATGTCAATCTGAATGGAGATTTTCAAGTTCAGAACATTTGAAATTTTGGCGCCATATTTCTAGACATTATGTCCCTTTAAACAAAGCTCATGATCATAAATATAGCATACATGTAAGTTGCTGCCAATTACTTTCTTATGAGGGAAGCTTTGAAGTCCCCAGGCATGAAAATATGACATTTTGACTTTTCTTTTTCCACTTAATGGTCACCACGTAACAAGACCTGAAGGTCACTTCAAGGTAGGACCCAAAGGCCACTCCAAGGTTACGGGTTACATTTTAACTGTAACAGCATCTCTTCTCCCTAACTTGGAAACATCATGACACCAGCTCAACTGACTAGCAAGAGTGACGACTGGCCCAACAGGAGAAGCAGGGGTTACGAAGGCTTCTTGGGAAATTCTTTACATTGCAAATTTAGGCGAAAGTTATCTTGCTTCGTTGTCCGTGAGGGTCATATTTCAGCAACATTGCATGTATTACTATAATTGGCAATTTCTTAAATACATTGTACACCGGAAGAACAAAAGTCTTTATTCACGATTACATGTAACATGTTACGCATTTTTCAAGAGCCTATTCGGTGGCGTCCACTATTTTCTTCGAGGCAACAATGACTGGTTCACTTTGCACCACTTAAGTGACAATACTTTGTGTTTGGGGCTGCATTCTGAGCAGTGACACCTAACTGCTGAGCAAAGTGAACCTGAGCTGTTAATACTAAAATGGCATACTGTCATTAAAAACGTTGGTTCCTGAAAAATATATACATTTTGTATATGGTTGTGAATAAAGTTATGCAATCATTTACCAACCTGATGAAACTATTCCTGGACCTGAAAAGCATGCTCTACATCATCAATAAATAATTATTGCATCATACAATCTCCCTACAAAATGTCATGACTTCAAGTTGTTCATTATGTGTGAACGATGGGAAACTCATCAAACACCCGACAGCAAGCTGTAGAACTGTGACAAATTGGCTGGGGGAAGATTGTGACAACTTGTCTCTAAAATGCAGCATGTAATCTGTATCTTACAACTTCCAAACCTTTAGATATGTCCTGCATGATAAATAATACCATTGATTGTCATGAATGTGGATGAAAATCACGGCTCATTGATGTATCTACTACATACTTATGTAGCTGGAAAGTATTGAAATTTGAATTGCTTTCTTTGGGTTAAGCAGGGCAAAAGTAACTTATATGCTTAAGGCAACAGAATCTATCTCAATCTTAATTTACTACTTACTGTACATGTTAAAATTTTCATTGTGGTTCGATGTTGGCACTTTTTGAAGTAACCTCTTAACCACAAACTTAAAACCACCCCGTTCTAACCCTGAACCAAAACCCACAGCAAAACCTCCATTTGCTCCCTACCACAATATCAAATTCTATGATCTCAAAGGCATTTACCATACCATAAAAGGTAACGAAAGGAAAGACTACAAATGTTTCATGCATACCATTGCCAAAACCTTTCCACCATTACATAATTTTTCCATAAATCATCTTCCTGATTTATTGCTTCTTGCATGACCCCATTACTCTTACACTGTCTGACTGTTCCCTCTGAGGCGTAGGGAACAATTTCAAACAGTTTAACAGAATATTAGGTCTTCAGAGTGAAGATAGATTAGAAAATTATAACTGTATGTTGATGTAGTGTTTTCATTCATTATTCATTAATGCATTAAAGATCTCCAAATAATAAAACCAGGGAAAAAGGAAACAGAAATAAAAAAATCTACACAATGAACAGTGCAGTAAAAAAACTGCATAGCAAACTTTGCAGGCCAGAATTTGAAACTGACACATCAGCACAAACTGTTGGCCCAGACAAAATCTGGCCCCAGGATTTTTACACCTGCAAACTTTTTTATTTCATTTCCTAAAGTAGTGCAAATCAGATCTCAGCACCATTAACCTATGTGATCTTAAGCTGCAGTGACCAATCATAAAAAGTCACATAACGTCATAGAGAAAAAATTGACAAACGTGATTACAAGCAGCGCATTTGTGACTGACCGCGTTACCTAGAATCCACTTATACTGCTAGGAAACTAGTTTACTACATGCAGTACCACATAATGCAATGACACTTGCATCGCTGCCTGTAACATTCAAGCTCATACATATACATAGAACATTACCACAAAGTCTACCTCTGTAGAGATAGCTGTTATAGATCTGGATATACATAACGTTTTCTTGATGACATATTGTAATAAATCATAATCATCAATTTCTACCATATCAAAAATTTGAGACAAAAGTTGTGAGACAATATTTGATGACATAAAGATGCTAATGGTGTTAAATACATAATGACATAGTGCTAATTTGACCTGAACTGCATATTAATAATTCTCGGTCAGGTGAAAATCTTATCAGACCCAGATTGGCCTATGCCAATTTATTGATTGAAAGACCAACCACTTGAACAAATATTCAAGTACTGATGTAAAGTGCCAAGTGGAAATATGAAATATATGCATGAACCTAACTTCAGATGAAGAAAACAGCGCATTAAACTAACAGAAGGTGATATTCTAAGTAATAGAACGATATCTGAACTTTCACAAATGAGCATCTGTTTACTTGAAATTCCCCAGACGATCTCGAAAACAAGCAGTGACATAAGCAAATCAAACGGTAATCATGTAGAACTGCTGGCATCAGCCATGCAAACAATCTGCTATGGATAAACTGATTACATCTCCAATTCCCAGAGAGTTATTATATGGAAGTGAAAGGATTTTCCTATTATCCAATCAGTTTTCCAGCTAAGTTTGCTCAAATCCTGCCATATGGTAGCTACTTAATTAGACTGCATGCAGAGAAATCCTATACTAGCTGTCTGCAAGCTGATTCATCTATCATATGATAAAAGTCAGCTACTCTTCAAATTGGCTTCCTCATCTGTAATTGCATATTGGATTAAAAAAACTACCTCTATATCTTTCACTGTAATTAAAGATACAATCTACAATTCATTTCTTGTGATTGCAATATGGCTCAAAGATCTGAAAGAACTCTTATAAGGCTCATACTAACTACTGAACAGTTCTAGAGAGCACATACTTAAAGTTTAAAGCAAACTTCTTAAATGTCATCCAGACAAGCAGCTCTGTGATCCTCCAATTTGGCTTTCCAAAAACATCTGTGCACCGAGAATCTAAAATTACATAGACATTTCTGCCATGACATTTTAATGGTGTAAGCACTTCTCAGAAGTGGGTATTAGAGCAGCAATATGTCTGAGTGGCACATCATCAACATACAGCCATCATTCTAACCACTCAGTGATCTTTTGACAGGCCCAGGCTTGCAGCTTTTAGAGTCTGGCTTTGGAAGAAAGGGGCATAGCAGTGATACACAACTGTTACGTTGGCTATAAGCGAAAAATGGGTCTAAGTGCCCTGTAGTATGGCACACTTCACACTGCAGCCAGTCTTTTATTAATGTACGATACAAGCTGCAATAATGTATGTCACATGCTCAGTCTATATTGACCTGAGCATTGGACTGGACTGTGACCTAACTTTGTGTAGTTCTCAGACAAAATAAGTTCTGCCACAAGTTTAATGAAGCAAACTTTTAATAGCCTACAACTGCAAGCCTTGAATCACACAAATGATAGTAACTGAAATAGAAAATCTTGAGTTTAAGCCACACATTTGTTGGTAGAGTTTATTTTAATCTCACATGTTCTGAAAGAATGCAGAATTGTGATGCAAGTTCTGTTTAAAGCAGTCAAATTTAGATTATATGATCAATAGGCATGCATACATTTGAATCTATTGTTTTATTTATAATCTCAATCTGTCACTCTCCTTTCTGGGACGACTCTGAGTAAGAAAGAAAGGTATCAAGTTAACTTTGAAGTGAAAATCCAGAAGAGGTCACACAGTTGATAAATCAGCACCAAGGACAGGCTTTCATCCTATACTCCTGATGGACCGGAAAGGCTGCAGAGCAACTCTACTGGTAAAACAATGCAGAATTCTGATGCAAGGTTGGTATATAGCAGCTAAATTTAGATTATATGATCCATAGGTGTTCGGCATGCATAGATTTGAATCTATTAGTTTAGATTTATAATCTTAATCTGTCACTCTCCGTCCTGGAACAACTGTGAGTGAGCAGGAAAAGTATAAAGTTAACTTTGAAGTGAAAATCCAGAAGAGGTCAAACAGCTGATAAATCGGCACCAAGGACAGGCTTTCATCCTATACTGTAAATGCAGAAATGTTCGCGGTTTTCGCGTTGACCACTTCACCGCGAACTTAAATCCACCGCGAACATTTTTCTCTTATGGTATTAGGTTGTAGTCTACGGTGTAACCGCGAAATTAAAACCACTGCGAAAAGTCCCTTTTCCCGCTAACGCAAAATTAAATCCCGGCGAACTTAAATGCATCTACAGTACTCCTGATGGACCAGAAAGGCTGCAGAGCAACTCTACTGGTAAAACAATGCAGAATTCTGATGCAATGTTTGTGTATAGCGGCTAAATTTAGATTATATGATCAATAGGTGTTCGGCATGCATCAATTTGAATCTATTAGTTTAGATTTATGATCTGAATCAGTCATTCTACTTCCTGGGACAACTGTGAGTGAGCAGCAAAAGTAACGATAGTTCACCTTTATCTGCTGGGTATCCTTTATCCGTTATTATTCAAAACAGTGTACTTAGCCACATCAAGTCAACGGGTGGTAGTTTTAAACTGCAATGTACTGAAAATAATGCTATTTTAAACCAACGTCCGTCAATGTGATATCCCCAAATACACTGTTTTTAAAAGCAATGAATATACATTTTGTATGTTACCCAATGGATAAAGGTTAACTAGTGTTACAAAGTTAACTTTGAAGTGAAAATCCAGAAGAGGTCACACAGCTGATAAATCAGCACCAAGGACAGGCTTCCATCCTATACTCCTGATGGACCGGAAAGGCTGCAGAGCAACTCTGAAGCTTAACTTTAATTGCAAAACTGTCCCCTTGGCTTTAAAGCCTGATGTATTCTATCTGCAGAGCTGCCCTGTTGATATCACAGGTTGGTGTTTGGTCCGCATTAATAGAGAAGAATTCCAGCCACAGGGGAAAATGATACCATCAAACACAGCTGCCTGCTGTAATGGACATATCAACAGTGTGTGATTACAAACACCCTCTGAGCCATTCTAGACAACTGCCAGCCCCATAAATACCAGATAGCACTTTAAATTCAGAACTTCCCGGCGGTGGGAAGGTCATGATAGGACAGCAAAGGGCATTCTATCTTTGACGGTAACGCAGTGTGCCGTGTCCATGGTATCACTTACGTTCCTATCGGGAATTTCAATAGTATTAAAATAAGTGTTAAGTTAATGTTGACCTGACCAAAGGTCAACCACCGCTTCAGAATTTCAAATACAGTAATATTGTATAATAAAAAATCAAATAAAGTGTTACCAAAAGCGAATTCTAATTTTGAAATAGTCGGCATCACTTGGGAACACACAAGGACGTCATCCGTCAAGTGTGTATCTCTTTCACTGAGCTGTGTTACAACCGCTTTGATCAGATATCCTCGCCACAGAGGGTAGATTAAAGCACACTCAAACAACTTTTCATAGGACATTGAAGGTCAATGCTTCCGGCTAATGCAGGGCATATCAATTTGTGAGATTATAATGGTGGTTTTAGATGGAACAGGAGAGCATCAGCCAACCAATTTTGGAACCTTTAACTTCCAGTTCTGCCCTCTAATACTTCTTGACTCCTCATTATCATTAACTTCTGTGAAGTCAAAATACTGAGGACAAGCAAGTTAACCTTGAAGTTTTTTTGGAGCATTGACTTTTCATAGAAATTATACAAAAGTAGTCTTAAACTTTTTGAACAAATAACTTTCCAACACAACGAGTGATGAATAAAATGTTAATATTTTTCTTTTATGCAGTACCTACACAAAGCAATAAAAAGGAAAGAACTATAAAAGCATAAAACGCAGCAAACTACAACTAGTTCTAGTCCCAGGCAGAACTCCTTCACTGGAAGCAATTTGTCACAGGTAAGTGCGCGCATCTTCTGCAATCGAAAAGTAATACTTTGCTCCCTGCAATTCCGGCAAATACCGGGACAAGTAATGCATGGCAAAAGGATTATATTGGCTTTTGTGGACAAAATGGGGGCATGCAACTTATCAAAGTCAATACTATTCCATTTGTGCCCTGGTTTGGCCAAATGGTTTTGCTACAGTTTGCCTCATGGAACTTTTCACTACATGCTCCAGTTGAGTAATGGCATTTGTTACGAGCAACCTTAAACACTTTTTTTCACTGGATGACAGCAATCCATCTTTGACAAAAGTTTGCTGTCACACTGAATTGGATGCTGTACACATCAAATGGACACAATCACATGGTCACACCAAATTGCATGCTACATATGGCAGATGGTTATGCATAATTGGACACTACACCTCCTGATAGATGGTCGTATTGCTTTGTGTCTTTCCTACAAGCTGATGAGACAATATAATGAAGGCAGTGCCTGGGTTCCTGAGTGTGCATGTCCAAGAGTTATCAATGTCCAATGGGACACAACAACCTATCCGATCACATTTTACCCTGACCTAGACGCCATTAAACAGTGGTCCCATGGGAAAGATGTATCTTTCGCGACACACGGCATACGGTTCCGTCCATTTATCACTTTCTCATGCTCTATATGTACAAGTTTGCATGACCGAATACAAGTCACAGGGGAAAAACAAGCCCTACTACTAGTACAAGGAAAGAGCTTTCCCCACTGCATTTTCAGAACTTATGTAGCTGCCATTCTGTTTAACAGAACATTGTCACAGCACCACAATGATGGCTATTTATACATGTAACGTTAGTTCACCTTTATCCATTGGGTAACCTTTATCCGTTGCTTTTAAAAACAGGGTATTTGAGGATATCACGTTGATGGACATTAGTTTCAAATTGCAATATTTTCAGGATATTGCAGTTTAAAACTATCGCCGCTGACTTTATGTGCCTAATTACACTGTTTTTAAAAAGCAACAGATATAGGTTACCCTACGGATAAAGGTGAACTAGCGTTATATCAAATGACTTCTAACACCTGATTCCAAGTAACAACATATTGGTATATGACAGAGGTGTATTAAAAATGTATCTTTGGATACCCTTACATTCAATTCCACATACATTTACCGTGTTGTATGGCGAGTCGTCATGCTACAGCAAGTTAAAGTTTTTATTCACTCATGGTAATAACTAACAGCTATGTGTGCATTTGTATGCAGTATTGCACCTACAGCATAATGTCACAATGAACAGAGACAAATAGCTGTACAAGTCAGTTTAAACTTGAAACATTCACAAGAACAGTTAACATTACATGTGGCTATAGTAGTGGATGCAACCTGTGACCGTCATACTCTTCTAACTCCAGAGTCTTTAAAAAGTTAGCATGCATATCGAGTTTTGAGCAAATCCTTGCCAAACACTTCTCCAACACAAACATCAAATAGCAATAAACTTACATAGAAGTGCATAATAAAAAAAGAGATGGATAATACAATAAATAGTTTATAACCCTACAGGTGTCTTAAGAAAAGGAATTGGATCTATTGCCAGGCAGTATAAAGCACTCATATCTACACCTTGCAGCAATTGCCCAAACCTTTAAAGGGAATATACTGACATCCAACCTACAATTTTCAAAGCCGTTGAGTATGGTACTAAAAGTGGGCGAAGGCATGAACATTTCCCAAGCCAATAATAATAGATGGGTATTACGCGCAATTTTGCTGAAGCAGAGATGGAGCAAAAAGAGATCCGAAATGGAAACTATTATGGAGAATTATCAAAGGCTTGGAGAGCCTTTTAGAGAATTTCAACGACCCTTGTATTACCCTGCAATGATATGTACTTACATCTGGTATTGCAATTTTCACCCATGACTTGCCGGTGTCAAAAATAAGGCTATTACAGAGATTGCACTCCATCTCAGAAGGGCTAAGAGTAGGCATAGAGATCCTCCCAAGGTCTTTTTTTCAGGAGGGGATTAAAAAAAGCATTGAAGTACCCTATCTCATAGGTATTCAATCTTATTACCAAAAGTCTGAGTACCATTACTGTCAACTATCTTGCTTTTTCATCCTTGCCAATGTCATTTGGTGGGATAGAAGGCATCCTTAAGTGTTCTGAGGAATGCCGTGAAAATCCTTTTTAATTTAGATACTGTAGAAATGGAAGCCAAAAGACTCCTATAGCTACAATGTCGGCGAGTAGCAGCGTTATATCAAACGGAATAACTGTCTCGGGGCTTTCATCCTTTTATGGTCAATCTTCCCTGCCCGTGTAGCGCCAAGGCAAGGCAAGCTACACTTCATCGAGCTCAAAGGGTGAGTGCTTTTTCGATGGCAGGCTCATTTGTACTGGAAGTAGAAGCTCTTAATCATCCAGATGATGCGCATATATCACATGACTGAAAGAACAGAGCATTAAACCGTAGCAGGGCTTGGAAAAATAAGGGCAGGAAATCTGCGAATCAAAGAGTTCTTTTGTATTAATTTGATAGGTACACAAAATGTCAACCTTGAAGACTTAATCAACTTAATGTAAGAC
This sequence comes from Branchiostoma floridae, assembly GCF_000003815.2. Taxonomy (NCBI): domain Eukaryota; kingdom Metazoa; phylum Chordata; class Leptocardii; order Amphioxiformes; family Branchiostomatidae; genus Branchiostoma; species Branchiostoma floridae. Next base: position 5,362,658 of record NC_049993.1, on the reverse strand, counting down.
TCCCTTGTACTGAAAGCCCTTCATCATAGAGATGAAGGGCATATATCTAACCACAGGGAACCTAAGAAGCAAGAAAGGCATGTTTATATATATTAGACGCCCACAAATATGGCATTTAATGAATAAAAGAGAAATCCATTGAATTCTATCAGGTTTTAGAAAAAGGATGCTTCACATTGAGAACAAATGGATACAAAATATTATCTTCCAAGATTTCAGGTTAGAATGTAAAGCTTTAGACAGATGGCAAGTAATATATTTGAGAGGATAAGACTGTTATATTGAAAAGGCAACAGGTTTACAGTTATGATTATATGGTGCAAATTTACGACGATGAGATTAGGTGCTGGGCATTAATTAGGTTACTTATGAGCTGCAAAATTAATAAACAGTAAGGGATGGGGCTTACTGCTTTATTTAGGGCATGATCATGAGGGGTTTAGCTATGACAGCATTATGGAGAGCAGTAATCCATGCTAATGGCTAACAAGTCACTGGCACAAATGACTTACTGTATTAATGCACCATTGAAGTGCTTTTCAGACTGTAGTGTGCCCCGCATAGTCCAAATGACACAGGATTATTGGCCGGCCTCAAAATTAATTTTTAGATGCACAGAGAAAAATTTTGGAAGCACAACATGAAATAAAGTAGGAAGTCAGAATTATAATGACTTCAATATTTCAAGTTATACAACAATCGTATTACTTTTTCTGACACTAAAATGTCAAGGATATGCTGTATACACCCATTACTTAGTATACATATATCCCCACACAAATATCTGGGTCAAAATTAAGTACACAGATCCAAAAAAAGTGCCCACAATGTCAAGCCCAGAGATGTATATTTGCTTCTACATTTTTCGAAGTCATGTGAAGTCAGAAAATCACTGTTAAGTTTGGAATGCAATGAATTGATGTTGAAAGAGTCACTGCCTCATTTGTTAGAAGTGAGAAAATATGATGGGCAC
>NC_049993.1:5360228-5360449 GCF_000003815.2 Branchiostoma floridae | reverse complement strand
AACCGACCAGGGAACAGCACGCGATCGTCGGATCGCGAGCTGTTCCCTGGCCGGTTATATTCCTCTCTATTTGTTCCATTTGTTCGATTTTCCAGCGATCCGGAGTCTGGTAGAGACTATAATAGACCGGCGGGCACGCACTTTCGTAGGCTTCTGGTCCGTTCGGCGCCGACAAAATGCCTATAAAACGATATCCAATACCCCTTCCAGCACAATAAATC
>NC_049993.1:5305692-5360128 GCF_000003815.2 Branchiostoma floridae | reverse complement strand
ACGTCATGCATTGCACGACGCAAGGGTTCATTGTCCTCCTTCCCACCACGTACCTCCTTGCACGTACGTAGTACTGTAATAGTGAATACCGTAAGGTCGGTGGGGAACCCAAATGGTACAATAGTCTTGTTGTGTATTTCTGACTGAATATAAATATGAAAGATTCAATGCAACGTCGGGTCAAGATACATTACCTGAGTAGTACTCGTATTGGTCTTTACAAATACAAGGAATGCTATGGAATTTGTAACAGCAATAGGCTTACAACAAAAATAAAGCGGGGAATTTTCATGACTAGAACCGTGGCAAACACAACACCGCTTACATGCTGAAAATAAGACGTTCGTTTCATAGTTCTGAGTTAGAACTACTGTAAATATGGGAGAGATAAACTCTTCACCTTCTTGTGTACAACTTGTGTCCACAAATTACGCTGAAAGTTTAAAACTTAGCACCGTCTTTCACGCTGAATATAATTCAAAATGGCGCCCGCGTCGCTTGTTTTGGCGTGGGTTATGCCGTCAGCCTGTGCGGCAAATGTGATTGCGACATAGCAGATGTTCTTCTACTTCTACATGGTATGGACAGAAACCTATGGACAGTTTGTGCCAGTTTAGAAGGAGAAAATATAATGTTTCCGTACATTTCCTACAACCAAGCAGCTTACAACGCACACAAATATTTTTCTTTGTCGAGAACTGATGCTAGACCGTCATGCATTGCATGATGCAAGGGTTCATTGTCCTCCTCCCACCACGTACGTAGTACTGTAATAGTGAATACCGTAATAGTGTACAGGACAAAGGTCGGTGGGGAACCCAAATGGTACAATAGTCTTGTTGTGTATTTTTGACTGAATATGAATATGAAAGATTCAATGCAAAGTCGGGTCAAGATACATTACAGCAACGTTCTTCTAAATGGTACATCTTCCACACATGATTTGACTTACCTTTCCCGAAATTCGCATTTCTCCGGTAAAAACTTAATCGAATACCCTTTCTTGAAGATATAGAAACATTGAACAGTGTTAGTAGAGAGATATGAGAAACAGGGACGTGTTAAGGATGAATGATATGTGTCTATTGGTATCACGGAACGGAACAAAACCGAACGATAAAAAACAAACAATAACCAAAACCAAACGTAAGATTGAGTGTTCTGTCACGTCTCTAATGTCAACCAAGGAAGATCAACCTGAACAAGATAACAGGAAAACACTTATACCGTTTAACATGCGACCAAGATAGGATAATAATCAAGTGTAACGAAATGACCTTCCCATGTGTAACGAAATGACCTTCCCATGTGTAACGAAATGACTTCGTATGTAACGAATCGACTGTAACGAAAAGGCGATGTAACGAAACGACCGGTTACCGTCTGACCAAGGCTTACCCTGACAGGACACTGGAACTGAGGATAGAGCTCGAGGTTTCTACAACTCATTTTATCCAGGAATATTTTTCTGACCAAAAAATAGGGACTACTGCATTGATCTGGCTATTCTGAACAGGGAGGGTACCAGTGATGGTCTTCTGTCCAACAGAAAGTAGTCTCTCATTTTTCTTGAAAATCCTGTTGTCATTTCCAACACCTAGAAAGAAATACATCAAACTTTTTTTACTGACTGTGGGGTTCCCAAGGGCTTTTAAACATGATATAGTCTGTTTTTCATTGTTTTTCTTTGCAGATTTTGAATCAAGATTTATGTCCCAAGCCACATGCTTTATACAGTCATTGTTCATAGTATCAAACTTTTCTTGGCCTCTAGCAAGTCCAGGGGGTTTTCAGGCATAAACTACTGCGTTCCCATTACATATTTTTTCCATGCAGATTTTGAAGATTCACATCCTTTAGTACCCTTACTGACTCATTGTTTATAGCATTAAACTTTTCACAGCCAGCAGCTATCTACATTGCTATCAATTACACTTTTTTACGTGCAGATTTTGAAGTAAGATTTGTGTCCCAAACTATGTGCTCTTCTCATTAATCAATGATTGTATCAAACTTTTCATAGCCTTTAGCTGGACCAGGGGGCTTTTAAAAACTATCTACTCGGGTGTTCACTACGCTAGTTGGAAGTACGAATTAAGCCTGGAGCTAGATACTTTTTTTCATTACCATTCCCGCACACGCACCGCAAAGAGTAGTGCCCAATTAATCACTGATCTTTCCGGCAGTTCTCACCCATGTGTATCCAAATTGATACCCTCTGTACTTTTAGAGATTTACAGTGGGCAGATCGTGGCTTGGCTGTGCTGTGCATGGCTATGCATGTCAACATTGCCGTGCAGTTCATAAGAAAGAAAGGTTGCGCTAGCTAGGAACCGCTTCCTCAGAATTCATCTCCACGGGCAGGCATGGACCTGGTTGACTGTAACGTAAAGCTGGCAACAACCCAGGACTTGGCTACATGAAAGAAATTCTTGTCAGAAAGCTATAAATAAATCCAAACTCCTGGGGACAACAGTAGTTTTTTTTGTAGGTTGAGTTATGTGGCTGTCTCCTGGTAGCCCCAGAAGTGGGAACTGTGGCATAACTATACAAAGCGGTAATGATTACACTACTGACTACTGACTACTGATATCATACATGACACATATCCAAGCAATGTTGCAAGAAGTCTAACTTTCCTTAAAGTTTTGATCTGAAATAGCGTTGCAGAAGAACCCTTGTTTTCCTGTGCAATTATTTGTAATTGTATAATACAATCCATATGAATTCTTAAACATAAAATTGTATTGGATATTGGAGTTCTCTGTACAGAACGAAACTGGTAATCTCATAACTGATTATGTAAAAGAAAATTCAAATATCCTATGTTTTACCAAACTGGTAAAATTATTTTCAGATACAAAATTGTATCATTCTGGAAATAAAAAATATCCCATAAAAGCAGGATTCTGTAAAAGACCCCAAAATTTCACAATATTGATGGAAAGCTGGAATATGAACAGAGTCATTGATACAGTTGTGAAAATTACAATGTTTGCAAACATAAATAAAAAGTTTTTCCACAGATTATACCTTATCATCTATCATGGTCCACTTCTTAAGAGGGTAAAAAAACTACTGACCCTAATAGGCCCGAATTAAAGACAAAATCCTCTGATTAAAAGGGAAATTGATCATTTAAGGTTCATTTCACAGTTACCCCTTTTCATCAGCACTTTGCCAGAACTGCAATGTATATGTTAATAGGTCATTATCCTATTGTGCCTTTCTGCTGTGGTCTGCAAAGTAAAGGCAATGTCAGGGGATTACCAAAGGCCCAACCTTAATTGCCTCTTAAAGAGATAATCATCAGTGTTTTTGCTGAGATGTTTGAGGTCTGTGAGAACAACACATCACCATTAAACACTATTGGCTGGGGAGGGGGGACACTTAGGACAGGTGAATGAGCAACGACCTAGAAAATTAGATCCACAGGACGGAGTGTGGACAATCACAGGGTGGTAAATTACGTCATTAGCATTTACTTTGATTGGGGTCAGCTAAGGTGTAAAAATCAAACGAGAACAAATCACCCTTTGCCCTGTGGAAGATTGCTTTTGCCCCAGAGACAATTGCTTAACTTGAAATTGTCTCTGTTGCTTAGAAGATCTTTGAAGACCTATCCAACCTGATCAAGGCAAACGGGCCCTTACACAAGAAAACTGACTTAAGTTAGATCCCTCCTCTGACTTTATGCTGACTAGAGCACACTCTAGATGCCCCTGCCAAGATCTTCTGTTGACCCCTTTCCATCATACTTATTATTGCTATAAAAAAAATGACAGTGTTAGGATCATTCTGTTTTTGACCGAGTTTCATCTTTTTTCATGAATCAAGATCAAACCCTAAGTGTGGTGTGCACGGACAACTCTAATAGCAGTCACTATCTCTTTTCTACAGCTTGAGAACCAAGAGTAGAGTACTCTTCACGGCTTTAAAAACATTTTTCAATACAGAAGAAAGTCAGAAACATTTCTAAATCTGTAACAGTTACTGTAGTATTGTCAATATTAAGGGAGGTACTTACGTTTCTTTTGCTTCTTGCAAGCCACTCTGAAAGTCCTTCCAGGCAAAGTTGTCACCAAAGCCTGCAGAAAAGAACAAAAAGATGCCATCAGTCTTAAAGATTCATTTCTGTCACACAAAAATTAAATTCTATAGGTCAATACATTGTAACATCCATTGGCATAATACCGGCCGGTTTACTGCAATTTCTCAAGCAATGCTAATTTGGCAAATGATCAATGCATCATTTTCTCCAGTTACATGTTGCTGTTACAGCTTACCTTTGCCACTTCTTCTGTGTATATTATTTTGTCTCTCTGGTCCTGCTAAAAACATAATATCGTAATTGGAACACACCGCGGAATTGCACGGAGAACGAGCGCGTGGTTAGAAGGGGGTGCAATAATACCGGCCGAACAAAACACGGCACAATTAACTGCCGGTATGTACCTTTATACATCCTCTGTTGTTCCTTCCTTTCCTGTTAGTAGTTGCACAAAACAAAAACCTGCATGAGTATACAAAAAGTCATGAGAAAATGGGCGTATACTGACAAGAATTTTCATTTAATTTTGGTCCGTCACAGCCGCTATGACGTAAAACTTTACTGCTGGCGTAGCATTAAAAATGGCAGGAAAATGGCGGCGTACGTTCAATTTGACCCATTCAGCCGTAGATCCGGGCGATAATGCAACGGTTCCTCACACTTTCACACGAGTTGTAGGTCACCAAAAGAAATTCAAGATTGCTGTTGAATCATGCTCGTCTTGTGCCGTGAGCACATGTGATTATTATCTACAAATCTGGCGATGAACGTGACAGTGTGTTTGTCCCACGACGAGCTCGCCTGCCCCGAAAATGACCTGAAAACTTTTGGCCTTGTTGTCTTCGAATGCATTGTTATCGATGCTTTGTAAATGATGTATTGGACACCTAGATGTCTGAAGTGTGCATACATCAGAAATAACTATTGTTGCATGTGTAGATCTCTTTAAATTCCATTATTTTTATCGGCCGGTATAAGTCTTACGGCCGGTATTATGCCAATGCATGTTACATGTACGTGTAAAATAGATTATAATGTTCTGTGGTGTGCTATGATTTATAATGGGTAGCAGTACAAATTGAGAGAAAAAAATTCAGACTCAGGTTCAGGTTATTGTTAAGGTTGAAGTTGAAGTCCTTCAAGCCTTTTGTAGGACCTAAGGTCTAAAGTAAGAGCTAACGTTAAAGCCATTGGCTCCATGTATTAAGATATCCACACCAACAGCACATTAACAACCCCACACACATAACGCAAGTTCACCTTTATCCACCGGGTGACCTATATCTGTTGCTTTCAAACACAGGGAAGTAAGGGACATGTCGATGAACAGTGGTTTCAAAGTGTAATGTTTCTAAAATATTGCATTTTGAAAACCCAATCCGTCGACTTGACCAAAATACCAATACAAGAAACGGATTACCCGCAGATTAAGGCCTAGGTGGACTAGTGTTACAGGTGAAAGTAGGCCAGGGTTACCGTTACAACAGAGGCTGGCCTTGACTAGTCTCATATGACTGCTTCATGTAAAATGTAGCCTACAACTCCAATAAATCTAGTAAAATTGTCAATTCCCCGTGGTTAGAGTTCAAGGCCAAATGGCAAACAGTTCATCCTGTGTTGATTACAGCAAGCCCTTTGGTTCAGACATTCTCACTGCAGAGGCAGTTCATGACAGCGCTCATGGCAAGGTGGAGCAGAAGGGTAACACTGAGTAACCTTTATGAATGTAGTTTGCCTTCATGTTGACCTTTTGGTCTCCAAATTCATCAGTGAACTTCCACCAGCCCTTGGAATGACTTATTGTGAACTGCTACCATTCAGGAAAATAACAGTTTGTACATGCAAGGAAGCTATCCACAAGTTTTTCTCATGTTTGTAAGCATCATGTGCAGTAAATGACCACTTCATAGCTACAATGTTGTACCTGCCAATGCGAAAAAAAGAGACTTTCATGGACAATTTTCAAAGAAGAAACTTCTCGTAAGCTATAATAGAAAAGAAAAAGATTTCTGACTCTATCACAGGTCCACAACTTCTAAAGTTGTGCAGACATGGTCTCTTTTACAGCTAATAGTCTGTGACTTTGCCCACGCACTATCACTGCAGACCTTACTTTGGTACATGAGCCATGGTGCAAGACCGATTACTGCGAGGTCAATGTGGAATGAGTGTGCAAGCCTGTGGAAGAAACTCCTTTATTCATAACAGCATTTCACTCAGCCTCTGAGGCCTCTCAGGAACTTCATGCATGCGGCTGATTCTGACAAATGAACCCCAGGTAATAGAAACCACTGAATCACATCCAAGCAGGCTCCTTCCGGCAAACTATCTGTTACAAGCTGCGTGGGACATATGTGTAAGAGATGTGAGGAGGGAAAGCCATCATGTGTAAGCACTGATATGTCTCTTCACAACTGGAGTGCAAAATAACTAGGACTTCCTATGGGTGGATAATCTAGTTCAAGCAGAGATGTTCCAATTTGTAGATATTAGGTACAAAGCAAAGGTAATATAGAAGACAGTTATTCAGATACTAGAACTGTGAGAACACTGACAAGAAGGTGAACAAAGCAAAAGAAAAAGTCAGCTCTACCACAAGTTTAGCTCAAATTAATTCAATGAACAGTTGAGCTTGCTTCACTTCTTAGAATAGTGACGAAGTCAAAGTAGCAGTACTATATGGATGGCTAAGTAAGGTCCCTGTAACTTAATTCAACGACTTTGTTACACTTCAACATTAGCAGGCTTTTGTTTCTGCAATATTCCTTCTGGCTTAATACATGAATGAAAGCACAGAGCTAAAAGGGTCAGTATATGTGGCGCACTGTTCCATTTTCAAATCTCATTAAGTGGAAGCAAGGACCGTTTGTTGACATTTCCTTCACCTTTCACTTCAATTACTGTTTCCCCATTCATCAGGTTGTCCTTGATCTCTCAACCCCTCCATTTTCTGACAAAGATTTCGGGCTAAAACATCTTCAGACTGATTCTCTTTATAACACCTATCAACATAATTCTACCAGGTCACATATGTCCATCACCCCCAACAAATGTGTCTAAAGCACTCCTGTATATCTAAACCATTAAATGTTTCAAAGAAAGTTAAACACACACAAAAAGACTTGTATAGGATTTTACCCAGCTGTATATTAATCAATTGTATTGCCTACAGTCGATTTTGACTCTCATGTGAAAGGAGTGTGCAATTCAGTCTAAAGGCTGCGAAATGCTTCTGTGAAATAAACCATTATTATTATTATTATTATTATATAGATCTAGAATTTTCTATGGAATGTAAATCTGGCCTATTCTACAGTTATGCCCTGCAGTTATGCTACTATACAAGGAACAAGCTATTCCCTGAGGGAAAGACTTCCATTGGAAAACTGTAGTACATGATGAAAATGTATGAGGCTAGACGTGCAAAACTCTATCTGTGCAGAGAAATGGAAAAACTGTTTAGCAACGTGCACTTTCTGTACACTAAATAGACATAAAGGAGTCATAAGGCACATTTTTGTACACTAAATAGACATAAAGGAGTCATAAGGCGCACAAAAAAAGAATTACACATTTACGAACACAGTAGGAAAACAGGGAAGAAGGCCCTATATAGCTGGCATCCCAAGCTGTGAACACAGATAGTACCATTCAAAACCTCAGCAGAAAATCCCCTCCTGTCTTGATAGATGTTTATTTGGATCGCATGTTACACTGTAATGGGGACACATGCACACTGAAAAGGACATTTCCTTAATGGATGAACAGACGTCACTTCAATAATTCTAAATTACTGTAATGGGCAGTCTCTCATCCAGAGCGGACGCATGGTTTTCTGGTGTAAGCTGCTGTTATGGTATGTGTCAAGGCCAAACACTTCCCACAGGAAGTCAGATAATGCAGACTTATTCCACCTCAATTTGACCTCCACTGTAGAGAGATGTATTGGTGCATAGCAGGGCATAACAGAGAGTAGCCCCTCATTCTCATTCCAGTCTTCATTTGCCATACATTGAAGTAGCACAGCCTGCTATATACATTCATTCTTGCTCACTAGAAAAAAACATCTAAATGCAAATCAATTATATTTTCTATGTTATGAAATATCATGATCTAACACTGAATTTACTTGATCAAAAGCAGGTGTATTGATGAAGAGCATCCATAACAGTTATTTTCTTGTGTGTTAAGAATAGCAGGTGTTTCAGCACCAAGGACATTACTTACTGCACCTTTCTCCCAGCAAAGGAAAAGGCAGTCTGAATAGTTCTTCTGGATAGTTTGATCTCTTCAGAGAGCATCCCATTTCCATTTTATAGCCAAATGCCACCACATGGAGGAGTGTGTATGTGTTTACCCATAGGCATCTTTTCTTTAATCAATCTATTAATCAATGTATTTATCAACCAATCCTTTTTCTTTCTGATGCCTTATCTGCATTGGAGACATGTCCTGTTGGTTGTTATGAGGTCCTCACTTCTTTTCAATACCAAGACAAGTTGTAAAACACTGTTTCAAGGCCTGAACTTGTGTTCAAGCTCAGCAAAATGTGTGAATGTCCGACCACACCTCCAGGCCATATACTATCACATAGTAAAACCTGATTGATGTCAGTAAGGTTTGGAACATCATTACTCTTGGTTTTATAAAGTAACGATGAGTCAAAGCCATCCACAGTTTATGATATAGCAGGTTTTAACAACATCGCATGTTTAACGATACAACTAAAAAGCAGCACCAAAAGTTGTAAAAGTCGCCAGGCTATATAAACGGAAGTTAATGACAGTTTGGGAATGTCCTTCAGAGATGACAGAATAGATTTCCAACAGTGATAGAATATTTACTACATTATTCAATAACTTTGTTATACATCTGCAATTCCATGCACTCCATGCTTTTGCTGGAATACAAATCAGATGTTTCTTATGATTTGCTTGCTTTGCCCTCAGGTAAACTACAACAGGCCTGCAACCAACAAATCAATTTGGTCCCTCTAGAAACATTTTATCCCTCCGGTATAAATCATTCTTTGAATATAAAATGTCTGCTAAGCTTTAAACATTGAAAGAAAGGCAGTCTGTGACACCTCCGTAATGCACCACATATCTTTCTGTTCCCACTAATTCCAACCAGTGGAACTACATAGTACAATTCGTGGCAGCCCGAGGAAAATGAATGTCCTAGCCTGCAAGTACAAAAGCTTATCAATGTTCTATCATGATACGCTTGAAATGAACTGCAGGTAGTGTTCCGCGAGCGGTTAGGTGATGGATGCTGCGGTGAGCGATTGTATCAAGCCCGCCGGAGAGGCAGCCTAGGGTTGGCTTGCCAACACATTACCTTCAAAAGATAAGCTCATTACCTCCTGGCAAGAAAGGACAACAGAAGTAACAGCAGAGGAGCAGCCAAAAGTTGTATCTGGCAACTTCTCTGGATGTTGAAAACACTTGTACATCCAAAGCTATCGAAAAATGTTGATAGTGTATGACATATGTCATTTCCCTTTACTGGTCGCAGATATGTATTGAAAAGTGATAGACATGATGGACAGTGGTTCAAAGCTATGTTTAGACCTGGTAGGAGCAGAGCTGATAGCTGACTTGTTCTGGCAAACAACATTTGTATCTTAACCTTACTAACAGTCACCTGCAGGCTTTTAGCCAGGCATGCGACAATGCGTCATCTGGATGCACCTTTCTTAGAATAACAAGAAATCTGATGCCCCTGGACGCTCTTACATTGGGGAGAAAATCCTCTGCCAAGCACGAAATTCTGATTGACCAGGGATGGTACCAGGTCATCTGTGGTCACAGTCTTCTACTGTGACCTCTGTAACAGTATTTTTGCCTCTTGGAATACCTTAGAATGCACTGTTTTAACTTAAAATCATCAAAAACTCTGCACCATGGAAGGTGGATGGCCTCAGACCCCCCTACAATACTAGTCACTTATCGCGACTCACCAGTAAGTTTAAAAGTACTATAAAATCCTAGCTAAAAGCCTGGTCACCTGTGTCTGTGTCATCTCCATCTTATGACAAAGAGAATGTCTCAATATTTCACTATTGACAAAACTCTTCGGATTTTTAAAGTATAAATACGGTGATTTTGAGGTGTTTGGTAGATGATTTGGTCAATATTTGGCCAATGAACTTGGAATGCAGATTGCTGGATATCCAAAACTTTCCTGCACATATATGTATATTCCTTAAATCCAATGTCTGTTCACACACTTTATCAACGGAAGCCAAGAAACCTGTCTGTAGAAATTCATTAGTGTGGAAAAGTGTGCGATCAGGAAAAGGAGTCAGCGGGGAGAACAGTCATAATTTCGAGATAAGGGAAACACTGAGTGAACATAAATTGCTCCTGCTCTCTATGGGTTATCACCAGGCCCTGTAATTAGTGAGGCTTACGAGCACTCGCTGTTCGTGGGTGGCAACTAAATGTTGGATTGCTTTTATGCATTCCCACACTGGCCCTAAACTTTTCGGCTTACTGCCAACGCTGTGTGTAAAAAGACACAGTAATATTTTGCTCCATTGCAGATTGCATGGCTTTCCAGCATCTAATGGAGGATTTTAAACATGTTCATCTTTTCCCAGTAGTATTTATAACTGCATTTAAAGAAAGCCTTTTCATAACCTATAAAAACATAGCATTGGGTATTAGGACTATCCTTAGGGCTGCAAAACCTTTCAGCAAGCAGCAGTAACAAAGTTTTATTGCCAGTGTCCCCTGTGTGTGTTGGGATATATTGCTTAAAGTGTATAGAGAATATAGTTTTATGAGACAAAGTGTGTTTCTTGGAAAACCCACACCTACCTAAAGCACTTGTCGATAAACATGGGACTTGCAAGTAGACAATGTATTAATCAGAAAGATAAGGCTATTCATATGGGAAAGATACTACATCCGATGAGATTGCAAAAACCTTTTAGGCAGTGCATTGGAGTAGTTGGCAAGTGAAACTCCAAAAACTCCCTGGCCATTTCTTTTTCCCCGTATTCCATTATCCAGAATACAAGAACGGCTTCAATCTGTAGGCATTACACGCATTAACTCCTTTTATCCATACATATGAGATATGCTTTTTGCATCTGATGAGTACATGCGCATTACAGTTGAATAGGGATGCAAATTGGAAGTATGAACTTTGCATCAGAAATTTTCCAGGGTTTCTCACTTGAGCCTCTTGCTCAGGCAGTAAGAACTAGTTTCATGACAATTTCATTGAACAGTACCATACTGCACTACAAGTTAAAAATTGAAGGGATATACAGTAGTTGGGCCTTTACAAGATGAGACACTGTCACAAAATTACAATGTACCCATGTTAAAAATGCTACCTATGGTGAAATACTCACCTTAGCCTCATCCATCCAGACATCCAACAACCAATTTTCCTAATAGTAAAAGGATTGTAGCTGTTATGGGACTTCATAGAACTACTGTAATACAATCATAAAAGGTGAACTGACAAACTTCACAAAGTCATGTCATGCCATGCTTCTTAAAACCCAATACCAGCTTTATAGACATCTGTACCAATAAAAACTGTATGAAACAGCCATAATGGTATCATCCAGTCTATTGAAACAATCTAATTTGTCCTGGGGTGACCCTAATAAATCTCATATGGCCATCAGCGAACCATTGATGCAGAGATATGATCACACCTATAAGGTATCCAATATCGCCCACCTCCTGTTAACACCCAGTTGACACTTCACAACAGGACTGGAGGCCTTCCTGTCAACCTATTAAAGTTTCTGGGTTGATGACCTTGAGCTATCCTTGAAAGCCACTTCTGTAATCATCCCACCACCCACTGAGCGATTGGGCGAAACCGAGGGGGAAACAGCCCCGTTTTCACGGTCTTAACGCTAGATGAGCAATTTACCGCTCCGCTAATAACTGATCTGACGTATTGAACACAACTAGGTCCGCTTGCTGGTGACTAGTCTTGAAAATGGCACACAATTATAAAATGCACAAAACCTCACGAGGCTGTCAGGTAAATTTGCACACTCTGATAACAGGACAGAGATGTACTGTATCATGTACATGAGAGAAACTCTGATGTGTTTGCCTGACATCAATCTTCTGAGCTGCAGAAAAGTTTGCTGATAGTGATTCATATAATTTCTTCTTCTTCTACTGATCATTTTGATGAGACTTGTGACACACATTAACAGACACTGGGGACATACGTAAGTAGCAGACTTTAATCAGTTGTCAACAATTTAGAGGTATGAATCCCATATATATGTAAATGTAAGTCCATGTCAGTATTCAAAGTAACAATATATAGGAGTTACTTTTCTGACTTGCAGTTGAGTAGTCGTAATACTGTAACTTGTTTTTACCATGTGGCTCCCTGTTTGTCAGAAGACAAAAAGGGTTTTCCTTTTTTTAGTGTAATGCATAGATGTCAGGTTTACAGCAATTTGATACGCAGGAATATATAAATCTGCCTTCTGAAAACTTCATGGCAGACGCTGGTAGCACCATTCTACCATTTTTCACATTCTGAGACCATCACCACTACGTACTGATACCCAGTCTTACACTTACAGACAAAAGACCTTTAAGCTCCCATGCAACGAAATGAGAATGCAAAAGACGTGTAAACCTTTAAGGTTGCCCCGTAAACAAAGCTCCTATCTTCAGAGGAGGCACGTAAATGGCTAGCTTTCTTCTTCCCCGGTGCCATTGATGTGTATGAGGGGATAAACTGCAAGAGTAGATATCGATTGGGCCAGCTGAGAGGATTTGGACACAGCCGTTGCGGCACCACAGGTGGACCAGTAAAAGATAATTGGCCGTTCACAACTGGGGCTTCTCCCGACTTACTATTAAAGGCAGCTCCTTCCTGGAAGGATGCCTGCGGTTCCGAAACTTGTCTTTCGTTGAATTTGAAATACGTCCCACTGTTTTCTCATGCACTGAATAACCACAGAAGTTAGCAGTTACTGGTCTTCTCTCTACTTGAATTAAACAAATCTGATTAAAACTACGCAAGTACCACAAATAAAAGCAAGTACGGAATATTCCCAAGACTGAAAATGCAGAACCCAGTGGATGATGATGATGCATTTGAAAATACAGTAGAAAAAGGTGACATTTTGTTTGTCTCAAAATTCAATGACAGGGAAGTAGTACATGCATGCAACTTATATTGATATGTGACTGTAACACTGTATAAAGAAGATAACTTAGTATAAGCTCTTTCCTACCTTGCTTGCTAATAATTAAGAGTGATGGATATTAGAAGACATCATGCCAGAGACAAATTCTGGAGACTTTCTCTGGCAAATTTCAATGCAAATATTCTCTATCACTTCAAAGACTGTGGCTACACCTTGCCCCCGTCCATTCTATTAGTACTTTGATATGACCGTGATCAATCCATCATTTCCAACATGGGAGTCCCCTGCGTGCTGAACACAGATGAATGAGTGCTCTTTCTGGCCTTTTTATTTCTAATGCAAAATGGACTGAGTTGAATGACCTTCATCTTAGGACAGTCGTCAAGGCAAAGTGACCATTAATATCTTCCCAACGCATTTAGACAAACCGACTATTGCTACAGGTATTCGAATTGCCAACTGTGACACACTCGGCCCGCTCGAAATGGTTCGATCTACTCGAAGGAAGCCTGTGTGATACAAACTTTGAGCCTGTGTGATACGGAAATTTATCACACGGTCCGGAACACCTGTATCGAACATTTTGGCGTCACAGGTATAACATAAAGTCTAATATTTTCACCATTTCCAACAAGCAAAAAAAAGTCTGTGTTAGATTAGATCTGTGATACTTATATGTTTTGTACTTAGCTCAGTTGGGGAAAAATGTACAATAAAGGTCCTTGTTCATTCGTTCATTTTACAGATGAACATCTGATCTCTACAAGCCTGTGCTTCTAACTTTCAATGCAAGACAAGCGCTTCAATCAGTTACAGAGATGAACAGAGATAGGAACTCATCAAACTGCTACCAGCGCTTCTTGGTCCACTTGGAATGACTTTTAATTATTGCACAACTAGTAAGTACCGCTAACAAAAACTAATCACAAGTAATATGCATTTCAGACCCAAGTTCAAATTGAGGTAAGATCATTGGACAGACCAAAACTAATCAAACTGCCTCTAAGTTAGTCCAACAATCTCATCGAAAGGCTCTAATACATGTAATACCAAGTCTTACTACAGACCAAAGTTTAATCATGG
Organism: Branchiostoma floridae; assembly: GCF_000003815.2. Classification (NCBI taxonomy): domain Eukaryota; kingdom Metazoa; phylum Chordata; class Leptocardii; order Amphioxiformes; family Branchiostomatidae; genus Branchiostoma; species Branchiostoma floridae. The sequence goes on along the minus strand of NC_049993.1, from coordinate 5,345,843 downwards.
CACTTGCACTCTATAGTGGCACATAGGCAGCCCAAACTTTTTCTTAGTTTCAAGTCCTAAGTCTGAGGCTGGCTGTAACCACCTGATTTACATGTAGTACAACTTTAGGTGAACTTGGAATAGTATTAAGTGTTGGTTATTCTAGGCACAGACATTTCATGGTCTTTCTGCAATAGACTCTAGATCTTTTATCTCTCATTCTGAACAATAAATATGAACCAGGGCAACTTGAGGCTTTTATGTCTGATTGCAGCTAGTCCCTAAATGATGTATGATTACAATCCTTCAGTTTTATTTCTTCTTGTTTTCTTAGGAACCAATAAAAACCTCAAGGTGTAGCTTGAAGCATACCTCAGGCAATTCCAGACACTGCCTTATACCCAGCGGAGACATCATTGTGATATCAACAAAGTTTTCCTGCATTACCAAAGACATCATTTTCATCCATCAACCACAGTTAGATAGGCCCCGAAGGGACAAAAATCGATGGAGCACTTTTCTAACCACCCTCCAAACAACTGATCATGTTAGAAGCCATGCTATGCTTCACACATCAAGCTTTCTTCAAATACACCATGACTTTTATAACCAGCCTTCCATCGGTCTAAAATGCAGCTCAGCCTCTTTCGTAAATCTCTCGGGAAATTTGCTCTTTGAGAAGCTTTGAATTGTGAGCTTTGGAACTAATATCTTCCCCTATTATTCCTCTGGAGTGACTTTTTCCGACCTTTGGAAGATATTTGCAGACTCTAAAAGGTTGGGAAAATGAAATGTCACTTTTTATTACTTTGTACCCCCATAACAATTACCGTGAAGACAGTACAATAAAGCTTAAAGTTGCAAGTAACGTTTACAGTGACGCTGTCCAACTGCAAGTACAACTAAGGCTCTCCCATTGAGGGAAAATCAAACGTGTTCCAATTTATATCTTGTTTGATTGCCAGAAACGATATCTTAATAGTGGTACCCAATACGTTGGGATGCACAATACTAATAGTGATATATATATTGTGCGATAATGGACAACAATATTTCTACCCATTATTGCAATGCTTTTAGATATCAGTGCAATGCTTGCTGGTGCAGCTTAAAGATAAGACATCAATACTAATGAGTAGTGTACATGTATGCTATTCTAAGAATATTTTCATTTGATTTCCCAATTCCAATAAATATATAATTAGGTAGAACTAGAAAGTGCAGAATGTCTTCCTGTGGCCATCCTACTTAATTTCTGTCAACCTTACATCTGCTTTGTTTTTTGATGAGGCCATTAATGAAAATGAGTATAATATACCATCAGACTCGCCCTATGTTTATACTATTGTGTGCAAGGAAAAGGGGCCCCCATACATCTGCTTGTTTTTTTTTACCAGGTAATTAATCGAATAATTCTTTAGGCTCGCTCAATAGTATTGTGTGCAGGGAAAAAATAACTCATGTTTTGCTTAAACAGCTAATGTGCAGTTCTAACTAATCTAAGCTATGATTGGTTTACAGTAGTGCTAAGCTCTATCTGATTGGCTCCTGACAGCAAAAGAAGAATAGGAAAGATGAACACGCCAGTAAGAACAATATGTAAACATAAATAGTGAGAGAACCTTAGGGATGAATGACAAATCATGTTGGGCAAAGTTTAATGGAATTGGTGGATTAAGTTTTTTCAGCCCATGCTAAATGATGTCATATATCCTTATTGTGTTTCCAGATATTCTAGATCAGTATAACTTAAGAACCTCTGTATGAACTGTCATGATATTTCATATGTGGGTAGGTTTTGGGACGAGTCAACAAAGGTCAAGGTCAATTTTGGGCTCCTTGGGGGCAATCCTTTGGGGTTTGCTCAGCTTACTTTTCATTTTCATTCTGAATCAGAGCTTACTCTACTATCTTCTTACCTGCCCCCCACACCCACATGTTATTTCCCAGTTTATCCCTTAGTGTCTACAAGTTGAACCAGTGCAGAGTGAGGGCACTGACTCATCAGTTAAGGTCGAACATCAGGTAAGACCTGAGGGCCACAGGGTGAAAGTCGATGCACTAATGGGCTCATTAACAATACTCCAGGTTGTAAGCTTGGGAATTAGGGTATCATCCTGCAGCAAATCAACCAGCAGAACTGACAACTAAATCCCCAAATCTCGGGCTAATTGAAACATCAGAGGCCAAATGTAGTCTGATAGATGTAATGGTAAGAAAAGAAGGGACTGCATACTGAATACTTGTAGAAGGGCACATGTGGGATCCAAAATGGAAATGGCGGTATTTTTTTCAGTCGGTTTGTCTTGATGTGTTCAAGTTTGTTCCCACTGGTCCTTGTCCAAGTTTGTTTCTGGCTGAGTTGTACCAGAGACTGTCAGGATGCAAAAGTTGACCTGGTCTGTGTCTGAATTACCCTGAAGGGTGGTTATACTGTCTATTTAGATGCTAAACAGATACAGGTGAAGTATGTAAAATGGACATGATTGTCATATATTTAGCTAAGAAGTTTACTTTGATTTCTTGTTATGATATGTCTTGCTTTACCAAGCAGTTCTGGATTCACATTACGAAAATGCAGGGGTTGCCCAGCATACGTCAGTCTGTTGTTTTATGGTAACTTGTTGCTTATCGGATGATTGACAAAAATAATGGCCCTTTAACGTCATTTCAGCATAAAAAATGGCATGTCAGAAACAATTGAATTCAGCCTGGAAAGTGGGCATACATGTACATGGGGTTGTCATATAATCAGCCAGCAGCCTCAGACTGTCTTAACTATATGTACATACACAAATAATAATAAAAGTATAATTATCTTGTAGTAAGAATATGCTTATTTTCAGACTGTACATGTGGCCTTTCCATGAAGCATTTCTACATGAAGTGTCCCAACTTCACCTTGAAACTTAAGCAGGTACCTCACTGGCACTCACTCCATATAAGTTGTAACGGGGGCCGCCCTAAAATGCCCACCTGCGGGGCCACACTCCCTGGGAAAACAACGGCAGTGATGCTTACGTTGTTTTTTCTATGGCCGGTCTTCTAGTTCTACTCAACAAACATTTGAAGACCAATATTTGTAGTGTTTTGTGAGGCTTTATTTCTTATGTGTATGACAGTTGTGTGGCTGTTTTTTACTGGTTGTTTATTCATGAATACGAGCCACCAATACCTAGTAACAGGTGACCACAGTGATTCGGCGCTACCAACATTATTGTGAAAAAAGGGAAGTGAATATGTGTAAAAAAAAATTTTAATAGAAAAAAAAGCTGTTTGTTTAGACTTGGTTTATTTACCTTTCTAATCATCATAGTCAGTGGCAACAAACACGGCGTACTTATGCATAATAAGATCAGCAAAAAATCCGGGCATCTTAAGGCAGGGGGCATCTTAGGGTGGCCCCCGTTATAACCTACTAGAGCCCTTTAGAACTGCATAGAAGGTAAACTACCCACATAAAAGCAGCACTACAGATCTTCATTATCTGATTGAAACTAAGTTTTTAGCAGTTCTTCAATGTCACTGTAGGTAAGCCCATGCAAAACTAGCACATAGCTAGCAGAGAGCCTTTAAACTTCTGTGATAAAGTACTTAGACAAGTTGTTATTGCAAAGTTGATAAAATCTTCTCAATGTAAAACTTGTCATATCTTCAGTGTCATTTCAGACAAGCTGCCCTTGAAACACTAGTGATAAGACAGTCAAAATGTTTCTGGTACTGCCCTATCTGATTGAGTACTGTAAATGCACAAATGTTCGCGGTTTCGGCGGTGGCCACTTCACCACGAATTTAAAACCACCACGAACATTTTTCCATGGCATTAAGAGACTACAGTGCATGGTGCTACCGCGAACTTAAAACTAATGCGAAAAGTCCTTTTTTCTGCTACCGCAAAATTAAGTCCCCGTGAACTTAAATGCATTTACAGTATTTAGAAACTATTATTGCAAAGGTGATAAAATCTTGAGAAAGGTTTTGACTGTGCATCATTCTAAGTACAAATTTTAATAACTGAAATTGCAAATGCAGCTAAGGATATCATCCTTGCAAAATCCATATGGACCAGGCCCTTAGGTCATACCAATTTAATTTGTTGGTTTTCTTGTTTGAAGAGATTGCACTGTAGTACTGTAGCCTTAGTGTAGGATTAATTTGAAAACAGAGCTGGGGGCAAAGCTTATGCCTTGGTACATGCAGTTTTAGGAAGTGAATACAGACGGATTCAAGTTTTCCCTCACTCTCTCAACCCTTCTTTTTTCCTCATTCTACTGTTTAATTCTTTACTTTAAAGGTAGCGTATCACAGAAAAATAGCCCCAAAACAACAAATGTTTTGAATATAAAAATCTCCTTTCAGAATGCAATTCACAAGTGAATCGCAAATACTGGTAACTTGCAATTTCCTTGTAAAAAGTTACTCATTTTCAACATATTCTTTTTTTTTACATTCTGGCATTGTTATTAAAACTATGCAAAAGCAAGATGTGTGAAGTCAAATGGTTTTTGGGAACCTACCAAAAAGTCCCAAGCCGCAGAACATAAACTTTAAGACAAAACGGCTGACAACTCAAGTGGCATTGACGTCTGATTGAGAAGTGCTCCTAGTTCAAGACGTTCCCAAAACACAACAAAAGTCACACTGACATGCTGTGAATATCGCTGAAGTCGATGTAGAAAAATGACCACAAACAGTTATTCAATGTTTTGATTGGTCAGGTTCCACAATACCAGAGAACTAGGTGATATAGGTCCTGAGGCCTTACACAACTCACTGCTGATAAGCTCGGTCTACTTTCTGTACTGAGCAATAAAAATAAAAGGTCAGCCCTGTGTCAGGACAATTGTCTAGACTTGCTAATATAATGACACAATGACCCTCCAGTGGGACATGGCCAAGATACTGGACACAGACAGGATTGCTATCATCACTCATCCCCTGTACACTAACAACAGTGCTACAGTTCTGCAGGGGAATAGGAGAAGAGCAATTAGATGGTATCACTGCAGCATGCAAAATACACACTTGCACACTTGCACATTGCAACCACTTTTTGCTTGGTGCAACTTACTTCTAAACTCAGGTTGCACGGGGTGCAACTTAGATTTTGAGCCTCAGAACTCGATTTTGTTATACAAATAAATAGATGGACCGAGGCAGCTCCATTTCATATCAGCCAAACATGTAATACTATGTATTGTACCTTTTTTTCAGAAATTAGTGAATTGTAAGTGGTGCAACTTGAAATTCAGTTGTGCAACCTAGTTTTTGCTCCAGGTTGCACACTGTGCAATCTTGCTCAGAAACGTATTTTGTACACTGCACTGTGCTGGCAGGAAATTAGAAGGACCCATTTTAGATCATCTGACGGCCCAAAATATGCAAATATCTACCAATAAAAAATCGTGACCATAGCATGTCCAGAACATCAAAATTGGAGCTTCACTACAGCACCTTTACGAGTGCCTAGAGGTCCAAAAGTCATATCAATAAATACCCACGTACCAAATATCACAACAATCCATCCAAGCATTCTCAAGATATTGTGTTCACAGACACACAGACTCACGCACTTCAAAACATAACCTACACTGCAAACGTAAGGTTATTACTTTTTTTTTCTGAGAACAAGAACAGATTTGTTGAAGAAGCAGACCTCCCGTGATCTCCCTGAGGCTCAAGCTTTAAAAAGCAGCTTGACATTTGCAGTAAACATGCAGCATATATGGAAATAACTGAAAGTGTGAAGGGCTAATTGGACGTCTCTGCCATTACAACACCACAATCCTGACTAACACTAACCGTAATGACGTCTTCTGGGACCTGGCAATTTCCCATTGACGTGAAAGGTCGAAGTTTGCTTGTTAAACCTCTCTGCAACTGCTTGCAGCACAGGGGATAATAAGCTACTAGTCACCTAATGTTACTGTAGCCAGTGTAGGGTGTTTATGACATTTAAAATCTTATCCTGAAATAACCATTGAAATTCCTCCAGAAAGATGGATATTGAAATGATTTTTTACACTCTGGCAAAAGTTCTTACAATAATGACAAATAACTAACATTTCAGTACTCGATTACTAAGCTAAGCCAAAGCCAAATTTCCTTTTATTCATCGGGGCTGTCTGCATCCCAAAAATACGTTAAGTCTTCACTGTAGGCGCTCGGGGCATAATTCGCTCCTAGAAACGATAAATCGTTTATACGCGTCATGTTTCCATGATTGGCCGTCCCTCCACAATGGATGTATCGAGTTTTGTGATGATCGTGTCATGTACAGATCAATAAAAACAGACACCCAAAGTGCATGAGAAATATAGATAATGTAAACAAACTGAAAACCCTGAAGAACGACAACCGTTGTTGTTTGTGTGAGAGTAGACTCTTAACAAGACAAATGCTAATCATAACATTCAATATATTATTCAACTCTCTCTTTGTCAATGTTAATCAGAACTAGACTTCATAATCAGACAATGTCACCGGGAGGTTAAGTGAAAACATACCAGAATGCAAGGTGGCAATTCAATCATAATCCAGAATATGAATTTTTTTCCTGGCTGTTCCTCAGACTACAATTTAGTACAGAACCAGCTATCATCACATTTTACCTGTAATACTAGTATTATAGTTATTGCCTGCATCATTAAAGATTCATTATTATTATCATCAGTTGTGCAAAAGATTTGTGACCTTCAACATGAGCACTGCTTCCGTCCATGTTTGTTTCTTCGCAGATATAGATTTAGATCCTTTTGATAGATTTGTTTAAATTTGTCATGTGCATAGATATTGAGGTCCCAATTACTGTAAATGCAGATGTTTTTGCAGTGGTTTTATTTTTGCAGTTTTTGTGTTGAAAGTTTACCGCAAACTTGAAACCACCGCTAACATTTTTCCATAGCAATAACAGACTACGGTGCATGGTGCAACCACGAACTTAAAACCAACCGCGAACAGTCCTTTTTCCCACTGTCGCGAAATTAAAGCCCGGCGAACTTTAATGCATTTACAGTATGGTGGTTTGTGTAATACAAACTCTTGTTATTCCTTCATTTATATGGTACAATATGCAATTTTCAGGTGGGTGTTTCTTTTTAACTTAAACAGACAACGAAGTCTACCAGTTACAACGTACCATGTTGCCCCCCCCCCCCCTCACACACACACACCTTCCCTTCTCATTCCAAAAACACCTTACATCAGCAATTTTGTGATGGAGAAATGTAGGTCAGACATACATGTACAGGTAAATCCATTCTTATAAAAATTCCATGACTTTTTGATGACACCTGGTGAGGGACACATGACCGCCCAGCCAGCAAAATTGAATTTCTACATCCTGCATCTTCAGGGTGGAAACTGCAAAACTGCTAGTTATGACTTCATCAATACTCTTTCAAATATTCATAGCTCTGGAACTGTCCCAGCCCTTTGATGGTTGTGTGGGGTGCGAAGATACAATTTGGCTGCCATGACTGTTTTTTTATCACCAGACATAGAAATGTTACAGTTGAATTGTGCTTTGGACATATAACGGTAGTTCACCTTTATCCGCTGGTAACCTTTATCCGTTGTATATAAAATCTGTGTGTTTTGGGATAACATCCATTGGCATAATACCGGTCGGTTTACTGCAATTTCTCAAGCAATGCTAATTTGGCAAATGATCAACGCATCATTTTCTCCAGTTACATGTTGCTGTTACAGCTTACCTTTGCCACTTCTTCTGTGTAAATTATTTTGTCTCTCTGGTCCTGCTAAAAACATAATATCGTAATTGGAACACACCGCGGAATTGCACGGAGAACGGGCGCGTGGTTGGAAGGGGGTACAAAATACCGGTCGAACGAAACACGGCACAATTAACTGCCGCTATGTACCTTTATTCATCCTCTGTTGTTCCTTTCTTTCCTGTTAGTAGTTGCACAAAACAAAAATCTGCATGAGCATACAAAAAGTCATGAGAAAATGGGCGTATACTGACAAGAATTTTCATTTAATTTTGGTCCGTCACAACCGCTATGACGTAAAACTTTACTGCTGGCCGTAGCATTAAAAATGGCGGGAAAATGGCGGCGTACGTTCAATTTGACCCATTCACCCGTAGATCCGGGCGATAATGCAACGGTTCCTCACACTTTTACACGAGTTGTAGGTCACCAAAAGAAATTCAAGATTGCTGTTGAATCATGCTCGTCTTGTGCCGTGAGCACATGTGATTATTATCTACAAATCTGGCGATGAACGTGACAGTGTGTTTGTCCCACGACGAGCTCGCCTGCCCCGAAAATGACCTGAAAACTTTTGGCCTTGTTGTCTTCGAATGCATTGTTATCGATGCTTTGTAAATTATGTATTGGACACCTAGATGTCTGAAGTGTGCATACCTCAGAAATAACTATTGTTGCATGTGTAGATCTCTTTAAGTTCCACTATTTTTAATCGACCGGTATAAGGCTTATGACCGGTATTATGCCAATGCATGTTAAAAAGTTGACAGACAGTTGCTCCAGACTGGAATGTTGTGAAAATGTTACAATTTGAAACCTACGTCCGTCGACTAGATATCCCTACCACGTTTTTAAAAACAATGGATATAGGTTACCATGTGGATAAAGGTGAACTACAATTAATCTAGTGAGCTTACTTAAGAATAACTTATATGAGTAGCTTATCTTAAAATTAATCTATACTTAGATACAACATCAGACATTTGTAATATTCCAATAAATGCTTTAAAACATTTGCTACAAATAATTAGTAAAATAGATGACAAGTAACAACAAACAAACATACATGTACATAATTTAGTAAACTGCCTGTCTAAATCAAATTCAACAGGAAAGAAAAATAATCCAAACTTCAATTTGTTCAAACTCAGTCACACATTTGTACAAAATGGATAAAATCAATAATGTTAATTTGCTATGATTATACTTTTTATGGTGAAGGTGAGAACTTAAGTTTCAATACTAGCGACAAATTTACCTGCGCGTAAAACAAAAAATCGTTAACGAAACCTTGTCATAACACACGGGGAAGATGAAGAGACCCAGGCTGTAGAAAACTGATAAGATAAATCCTGGGAGACCAGGTGCAGTTTTGTGCCCTGGAGTGACAACATCTCGGCATGCAGGATTGAGCTCGATATTGTACCTTAAAGCAAACATTACTATAACGCTTGTCTGGGAAATCTGTCTGCCGATTTCCAGGGCACCTTTCAGTATTAACCCCCTAAAGCTTCCTGTCCGTAAGGGGGCAAGGCAAGGGAGGCCAACCCCCTGCAGTAACCACCTGCTCTCAAGAATGAATAAATTAATGACTTTATTGTTTAACAATCGCAAAAGGTACAATGTATGGAAACCAATGACAACAATTAGCTATATAGACAATGGTACTACGAGGATACATACAGAACAGCAAAATATTGTCAACTAGAGTTCGGCGACCTCATACCTCCATGAAAATTTAGAGCTTTCGTAAATTTCATGCAATTGACTAACACATTAATATAATTTATGCATGGTGTTGTTCATCATTGACTAACATACACATGTCACAATTATAAAATTCCCATTATTAATCATAAAGTGGTTTTGCAATTTTTGCATAAATTATGCAAATAAGTTCCTCATTACCATATTTGGTATCTGCTTATATTCCACCTATCATAATTAACATGTGTTACATGCATGTATTGAGGTCCAGTTATTGAAAACAATGGAACTATACAATTTCCTCATTAATTATGCAAATTAAGTCCTCATTTGCATAACATGCATATCATTATGAACATCTTTGCCCAAGCTACCTGCATGCCTAAAATGATGCCAATTCGTCGTTCCTTTCTGCAGTTATCCTCTTTGAAGTGTCTTGACAAAAATGCCCCTGCAGTTCCACAATTAAATGTTAGGGGGCGGAAACTTGCCCCAATATGTCATGGCACTAAAAGCTATCTACCACCTAAATGTCAAGACCATAGCATGTCTGAAACAAGAGATACATTGAAAAAACTGCTATTATAGAATATTCTCATTAATTATGCAAATGTACTCCTATTTTGCATAATTAGTATCTTATCGTGTACAACATTGTCTAAGGTACCTACATACCAAAGATCATGAAAATCCGTTGTTCCCTTCTTGAGTTATCCTCTTCAGAAGTTTTTGACAAAAACGCCCCTGCTATCCCAAAACTAGACGCTAGGGGGCCCAAACTTATGTCATTTCTTCCTGAGCACAAGAGCTATCTAACACTTAAAAATCGTGACCATAGCATGTTCAGAACACCGAGATAGCAAAACCGGAAGTTGCGCTGCAGTACCAAGGGGAGCCGCTAGAGGGCCCAAAATCTAATCATTTCCAGCTTTCATCACACACTACCAACACACCAAGTATGAAAGCAATCCATCCAGCCGTTCTTGAGTTATCTTGTTTACACACACACAAACACACAGACAGACACACAAACGCGGGGTAAAATATAACCTCCATGACATTTCATGGAGGTAATAACAGCACAGTCAAGTATGAGTGATCTGGTCTCGCATTTGGAATAAAGTATAATTAAATTGACCTACGTAGGTGCATAATGTGACTTTATTATAGCAGTATGGTGACAATATTGTTCTGAATACCAGTAAGAGAGATGTGTGTTTTGGTTCTAATATTCTCAAATAATGCTTCTCTCTCTTTACTGTAGGTAGGACAGGTGCAATCTGAAAGACAGAAACTGATAAGTCTAAGCTAAGTAAGATTGGACTTTTGGACTCACAATGGCAACCGTAGACTTCAAGGTCTTCACCAATGCTAGGGAACACGAGACCGGCTAAAGCTTAAAAATGGAGAAGAGTTTGGTAGGAGGGAAGACCTGTAACGTTTCTTGGCTATCTTACAAGAATTGAACTTTCGGACTCACAATGGCAACTGTAAACTTCAAGGTCATCACCAATGCAAGGGGGCGGGGGCATGAGACCGGCTAAAGCTTAAAAACCGAGAAGAGTTTGGTAGGAGGGAAGACCTGTAACATTTCTTGGCTATCTGACAAGGAAATCAGCCAGATAAATGTGGCAAGCAAAGAACTTGGCAATCTTCCCATGCAATATCTGCTTGGAGATTAGGTACAGCCTACTTCAATCTATATTCTTACAAGAAGCAGATTTCTTTTGCTCTACATCTAAGGTACATGTATGAGATATGAATCTTACAGTTATTTATGTGCACAGTTGGGCACATTTCCTATCGCTCATAGTGCAAGGAATTGGGCAAAGATGGCAGTCAATAAATATATGATGCAAATCTCAAAAAAATTTTGATATTTGAATATCTAAAATCTGCACCATTTTAGATTCTACATGCATGCACAATGTAACATCCACTATTATCATTGAATTCTGCCACGTAATTCTAGTAACTTCAATATAATGTATTTATCTAAAAAAATGTTACAATGGCATTCTTTCCTATACAGTAATAAGACTTTTATTGCTTCAAACTAGTTGAATTATTTGGACAGAGAAGACTATCAACTGATATGATTTATGTAAGTGAGTATGCATTATTTGCATAATAAATCTGAAAGTTTTACTTTTGTAAAGATTTATTTTATTTGGCAAAGGTACACCAGCCTTGTTAGCTTTAGTCTGCTCCCACTGATCGCTATCACTGCCAGTGGCGGCGGCACCGGGGGGGCAAGGGGGGCGGCTGCCCCCCCGAAAAATATGTTGGGGGGGCGTCGCCCCCCCAGAAAATCAAGCTGAAACCTTGTGTATTTTTTTGATGATGGAAATTTCTTTAAATCAAGCTAGTCTAACGGCAAAATTTACGCCTGAAAACGCAAGAAATGACGTTTCAGAGAGTCCCGATTTCAAAATTTCGCCAGAGTCCCTTGTGACGGCCCGCGTCTTCGGCCATGTCGGCGCAGGACAATATGTTGCGGGAGCGTCGCTCTCAAAAAACTTTTAAACTAATAGAAATTTTGCTAGCATACTTAGCTTAGTTTACAAGCAGAATGTGGCCCTCAAATGCTGGAAATGACGTTTTAGGCGGTCAAGATTTCAAAATTTTCTCCGGACCTCCCTAGCCGCGGATGACTAATTGTGCCGGCGCTCACAACGACATGGTGAAAATTTGTTGAGGCGTGGGTCATCGCCCTCAAACATCTTTCTTTGACAAAAATGGCATTAGATTTAGCATAGTCCCTCAGCAAAATTTGTCCCTCAAAATACAGAAAATGGGGTTTCAGAGGGTGCAGATTTTAAAATTTCCCCAGACCAACCTTGCTACAGCTTGCACCTTCCGCACTTGAAATCGTGAATATATTTTTGGGCATCGCCCTCGCTAAAACCATGTGTCTTTCTAACAGAATTGTCATCAAAGTTAGCTTAGTCTAGCAGCAAAATGTGCCCGTCAAAACGCAGGAAATGGCGTTTTAGAGGGTCAAGATTTCAAATTTTCCCGGGGGAGCATGCCCCCGGATCCCCCTAGGATGGTCGCGCCTCCGGCGCGACAGGTAGTGCCTTCGGCACTACATGTGCGGCAAAATTCTGTCAGTAAAGGGTCGCCCCCCCAAGCGAAATTTGCTGCCGCCGCCTCTGACTGCCAATAAAACTTTACCGTTTACGGAAGCCGAGTCTTGTTAGCAGGACAGGGATCACTGGGGGGAGATCCTTTCACTTTACCATCTTTTATTCTAAGTTTGTACAAGTGTTACCATTATCATAACCTTTAAAGTGACTCTGTTAAAACCCTTGCTATGCTTTTTGGTGTACAAGGTGTTTCCCATCTGTTTTTATTGCCTTGGGCGACTCTGTCCTTGGTATATATAATATACATTTCAACCATAAAGAGCCTTGACGTTCGTAGGGCAATCACACAACTCAGAATTGACTGTCACAAATTAAATATAGAAACCGGGAGATTCAAAAAAATTCCTATCGATCAGAGGGTTTGTCCATTCTGTCCAGAGTTAATTGAAGACGAATATCACTTTATGATTGTATGTCCCAAATATTCTGAAATACGCAATTCTCTATACAAAGGGTTGTCATTTTATACACAAGGATTTATCTCAATGGACCTGAAGTGCAAATTCAAATACATCATGACATGTGACAATCCCTGCATGGCAGATATAGGAAAATATATCAAAGAAGGTTTGGATATTAGAAACTCCTCAACTGATTGTAAAAGCTTCCAATGATTGTAAGAAGCTTATCCCATACTACAACTCCTGTATTAGTTAGTTAAGCTATAGAACTGTAGTTATGTAGATGCCATACTTTGCACCTCGTACAACTGTTGTGCAATAAAGTTATATATAATGAACAATGCACCAAACAGGCTTGCGTACCTTCATATCAAAACCACCAGTACTGATATACTCCTCCACCCCTCAGATTTTACATTGATGTGTGCCATTTTGATCACTAAGCTTCATTTGCCATTAAGCACAGGACCATTATTTTTACAATTCTAAAAAAATGCTTCAATCAGTTTTATTAGGAGCCCTGATTACATAGAATAATGTCAGAGGAAGCTACGGCCACATCACAGTAATCAAATCAAAACCCACAAGCACGTTTTATTATCCTCCTGGGATGACCTGAATAAATGAATGAACATTTCTCCCAAAGTCAGGTTCAAAATTGCTTGTGGCTAAATGTGCACTAAGGAATGTTTTTAATTCCATAACCTCCTCACAATGATATAACTCAGCCACAATAAGAACTTTTAACAAAGTTTGCAAACATAAATTCAGTAAACTAAATCATCTGGCAATCAGGGATCGCTGCAGTAATTTCATGAGAGCCTTTGGGATGAAATTTCAAATTTTCTCATTTGTTTTTATCACTTTCATGCATGAAAAAATGATGATAGAGGTATTTTATAGACACCAGCTGCACACTGGTATGTAACATTACATGATAAAACAATATGAAGCAGTATACATATAATATGACGAGAAATTCAAAGAAGCTTGTATATGATATTGCGCCTTTTGAATCCACTACAGATGATATATTCCTTTCCTTTTTACAGTGTCCCTAAAAATGTATATCAAATAGGATAACACAAGAAAAACCTCAGTCCAACAATGCGTACTCAGGTGCTCATCAATTGCAGAATAATCACAATATCCTTGCCATCTGAAGACACATATATATTTTATCTACAACATAAAAGATATGGCTTTGTCATAAAGTCTATCCCAACCCCTTTGACGTCCCCTGACATAGCTGTGGTGATAAATTTTATATGTCTGAACCGTTGAGCATCATAAACATGCCATAAAGTACCTTAATGTCAGGTTCATATAGTAGAATAAACAACAAAGGAAGGCCTTAGACTATAAATTTATCAAAGTAGCTGGATCCAAGGTAGATGTACGTTATGTACAAGTATGCTCTCTTGTAAAGCAATATGATACAAGTGTTAGACATACAGTGTTCATCATACATGAACTTAAAGCTAATAGCACTCGACCGAGGTCTGAACAAGTATCAGATTCATGCAACCTGACATACACAAATCATGACAAATGTTTCATACAATTTTGACTGACCTGACCTGTACATTTAACTTTCCTGCAAAAGTTTACGTAAACATGTATTTTGTGGCAAATAGCAGGTATATCCACTGAAAACTAGTGTTACAAACGAAAAAAGTTGTGGCCAAACATGAATAAAACATTGCAACTGTACGATCGACTTGTATCCGTTTGCCGATAATTTCACTCAACAGCCAATATTTCCTTGTCCGATTGCCAAGATTTCCCCAGCTATTAGTAGAAATATTTTGTAGGAGATGGCATTGAATATGCTGGGCACCTCGTCAAGGATCGGCTTGCACTAATCCATAAAACTGATCATTACCATTAGGGTGTAGATGTACACTACCGTCTTAGAATTCAGATGACTCAAAATGCTGTCACCTCGAACAGTTTGGGCCGTGCAAAATGGACAAAGTGCTCTATTGATATTCATAACCTGTTACCCAACCTTTCCTAGCATATGAAAACCTTTGCTTGTCTGCTCGTAAACTGGAAATGTTCTTATAAACCAAGATGACACAATGCTATGCCAACCGTTAACCTGTATATAATACATATATGTATTAACATGGTGGTCAAAGATACAAATATTCTACTTTCCACATGGATAAAACTTGCAAACAGATGTCATTCGGAAGGGAAATAATGCAAGAACGTGACAGGCTTTTGACATGTGCTGTACATAACAATCTTCAAGAAGTTCCTCTTCTTACTTAAAATAAGCCGCCCCATTAACAAAACACCCCTGCTGAATATGCTGACAAATCACCATATGACTAAGCAAAAAGAATAAGCTTGAAAGAAATATGACCTTCACTTTGAAAGCTCCTTCAAGAGTTCAACACCCAACAAAGAAGTGCGAGGCGGCTTTCAGTTTTCTCCCCTGGATCTAAAAGCATAAAAAACAAGGTGGTCTTTCGCCGATAATGTGTGCCTACAAGATAAAAGGCTCAACACAGTGTGCACTACGTTCTTTCAACCCTCCGTGCTCTCAAGAAATGTCTCTACCTCAGCCGCTCTATCTTAGGGGCTGTCAACCCATCAAAGCTACAGTCCACTTGGCTTTCAACCATTACCTCGGCGTATTGCCGGCTTGAAAACAACTTCCATTCTACACTCTGCAATTTCAATCACAGGATATTGCACTATTGTATCCCTCCCCGGGGACGTCAGCTCCCATTTGCCCAAATGAATCCCAATTGGGCAGCGCAATAGTTTCAAGATGGCTGCAGCCAACCCGAAACAAAACCTAAAAGCCTGGAGTAATCTCAATCCTTTTTTCCAGAGCAATACAACATTTACCTCTATAGTGTCTCACATGGCAGAATACACACATGTACATGTACATGTACATGTACATCTCATGTTGATAAAAGGTCCTTGCTTTATCCTGCTATAAACTTAAAACACTTTTTTACATGTATATCAGAAATTAATTATCTATAGAGACTGAGTGATGCAACAAATAAAACAGATCAAGTATATGTCTTTACAGCAAGTACATACCACATACACTCGTTCACCACTGGGATACCATATGGGCCGATACTGCCATAGCAACCCTTAATCATTGCCTATTCCCTAAACACAGGCTTTGCTGCAAAACCACTTGTTTATGGACAGGTGGCAAAAGGAACCATAACACACCTGTCATACAACAGAAGGAAAGTACCGCTATCTTGTCTGGTATCATATCAGTGCCAACTGTTAACAATTCATCATACCAGGATTAAATCATCCCCACGCTGGTACAGTTTAGATGCACTACAGCACAACCACCCTACCATCTGCATATAAAGCAAGGCAGCGATGTGCATGATTCCTAGTAAATAGTCAATACATTCCAGAGCCCTGCAAGCTGAGATATCGAAATGGGCTCCAATCCTATCCATCTAAATGACTGCCAGTTTCTCTGTTGTGCTTTTCTATGAAGAAAAAACTCATATGAGCTTTGGCGAGCAGGCATATCAAAGCCATTCATCTTCAATACTTCGCTTGAATGTGTGACGTGCATCATTCACAGACATCAAAAGATTTGTATTCACCAGACGCCAGCGATCGCCTGCGTAATATTTCACTCAGCCTCTCTTATACCGGCTGGAAAACCACTCCAAGAATTGGGTAGTTGGTTAATCTACCGAGAGCAAATTGTGACCACCATTCATTCCGAATGGGAGACAAGCCCAATGTCTGGATGTATGAAGAAACAAGCAAAAATATGCAGAGAAGAATTCATCCAGACACGCCACACAAACCTGACCCCTTCCCTGGGACTGTTGATTACATCTGAAAATTGGTGGGTCGCGGGGTTCAATAATCCAAGCTCAGCTTCAATTTCTGATGAGTACAGCGCAACAAAGGAAATAATTCATCTCCACAAAATTCCATCACAAAGGTCTCGCATGAGTGCTACGGGCACTGCCTAGCAGGAAACCAGGTCACGCAGAGACAAGCCCATGGCAGGCTACAGATAAGATTATTATATAACACATTCAATAGATTATAAGATTATCATACCATCCAATACAGCATAACAAAAGCATGTACCATTGTCATTACAAAATAATTTAACGTTCCTCTATTGCAAACTATTTCAGTAATTGATAACTCTTGAATCAACAACAACAAAGGAAACAGTTTTTGGCCCTGCAGGCAGTTTGATTCAGTGACTCTCAGCAAGAGATTTTAATGTTTCATATCTCTCTGTTGGAAATGTGATTGCCTTTCAGCCGACCGAGAATTCCCTAAGCCATGCCTGGCTGAGCTACAGACCTGAAGACCTCAGAGACGACATGCTACTGCTTTAAGACTTAAAGTTGTGAGGGGAACACTCTCCTGTTGGTTATAACTGCTGTGAACCTGTTATCAATCACAACACCCAGTCTTTCCTGTGTTGTGCCTGAGTCATTCATTTAGGGATTTAAGATGCCACATGGCGCGTGCTGCAGTGGTTAATACTTAAACCCCAGACTGCTGTTGCATCTCTTTCAATTGCTGCTTTACTGATGTGTGCATGATGTTTACATAACTTCGCCGGTTCCTGTTTTGAGTTAGGATGACTGAACAGTTATTAGGCTAACTCAGACCTCAAATCTGTTTAAATGTTGCTGGTTTTTTTTTGTTTGTTTTTTTCAAATCTTCAAAAACATAAATCCATCATAAGTACTGTAATCAAAGTCCATGGTCGTTGATGGTTTTACGTGTAAATTTTGGGCAAGGGTCCTTGACTAGGCTTGAGAAATTGGGCGAGTGCGGTACTTCCGGGTTTATGCCTAAATCGTGACGTGTCGGTTTGGTGCTCGGGAAGGAAGAGGTCCTGCCCCGCCGCCTACATAAGGTACCACGGCCTGGATATAGACCTATTTACGCTAACACAGAGGTAAAATCATGTCCTGATATTTGCTGTTTCACTACTGCAACATTTGGCGAGGAATGATAGGCGAGATGTCGTGGGATGGTACTGTGAAACTTACATCCGCGTAGGCCGAAATCGTGTGGATTTCACCAACACTGCCCGGTGCGAAAGGAATGGGATCCCGTCTCCTTGTGACAAATTTTATGAGACTCAGGGAATGGCATCTAAAAGGTAGCCGTGCCCCTTTTAACCCTGGTCTCCTATTTCACGCGGAAACACATCGATCGGGCGGTGGACAACATCTACCCACGTCAAGATCAACTTCGGAATTTTCGATCGGCTCGGTCCAAAGGCCAAACGCCGCGCGAGTGGACGTGGCACCGCGCGCGTCGAGCGCACGGGGAGGCCTCCCGAGCACGATAGCGACACAACACGATAATCCAACCTGATCCTATGCTAGATTAAAAGATCATGTCTCGTACTCACCCCTTCCCTTGTTCTGATCGTCCCCTGCACAGCCTAACACCGACAAACAGCCCAGAACCGCCAAACTCACAATCAAACTTGACGCCATTTTGGTTCCTCGGAGCAGATGAAATCGCCCACAATGCACCTCGTGAAGCTACCAGCTGAAAACTTGGCCCACGTGCAGTTTTCGCGCCAGTTTTATACACTTTGGGCATTTGCAAATTAATATCGTGTTACTGATAAATCCAATGTTTTGTTCGTAACTTTGCTTGACTGTCTCCCACATAACATCTTTCAATGATAGAGGGATTTTCATTCTAATTTTCAATATTAAAAATCGTTTGGTAAAGCCAAATGAGCTTTTACATTTCTCGCCCATTGATATCTTCTTGTAAACATGTCATAAATATTTACATGGTACAAATATTCATATGCTTATATGTTGCAAGTATGCTACAGTCTGAAATCGATTTTTTAATCAGGATTGTATGTATCGTCTGTACATAACGTTATAGATGGATATGTTATTTTTTGTAAACGTGTGCAGAAAGTGTACTTAGGTTATAATATAAACAGCGCCCTCCAGTATCGACGTAAGATACTGCAGTAACCTGTCTTAGGTCTTAGATAGAGGATGTTTGCAAACCAAAATAACATTATTCGTTCCTAAGAGTTACATCAATCACACAATTCGCCTATAAGGCAAATTGTGCGTGCTTACTCTGCATTCTGTTTTTGTTCCTTCTATCAAACTTTCTTGTTTATGACGTCCTAAAGTTGTAACGCAAAGTTTTCACTTCAACGATCGGACTTGATTGAGCTTACATTGGTCCTTTTGTTTCCACCATGGTATCGAAGTCGGATTTACGCAGACAACGCTATATGCGCGTCAAACTTCGAGTGGAAGTTAGCATTATTGATAGCGTGCGCAGCGAAGCAATAGCACTGCAGCTGGCCTCACAAGTCATGAGATTTGTGAATTCACGGGAAATTAGGTGTGTAGAAGTTTAGTTGGATTCTTATTTTGGCCTCTGATAACGTCAACTGCAATACTTCTTTTCGTTTGTGTGTGTGAGTCAAGTTTGTCCAACAATAGTGTCTTCCATATAAGAGTTTCTAATATATCACACAAAACACCAAAAACAATCAATCTTATATGATACTAGTCGGTTTTCAATCGAGTGGAACATAATTCGAAAATTGAAAACCGGACAGCAGCTACAAGCGGAAAATTGTATTCATTGCCCAATTTCTTGGTTTGTAATCTTTTCGGTGCGGCGAAGTTATGATAGATGGATTTCCGATGTTCCGATGTGGTTCGGTGCCAAGAGTCTGCTTTTGTTGTGTGCTGGCAGTGGACAACTATGCCACAACTATTTATAAGGCATGGCAAATATATACCCCTGAAATACAGCTGAATGGCTTCACATACAATGCTATCTATGTTGTACTTAAGCCCGAGATACCTTTAAAGCTAGCATAGGTCGGAAACGCTTATAAAAAGTGTCTTAACGTAAATACTAGTACAATGTATTCATTTTGCAGATGTATGTATCAAGCATCAGATACTTAGTTTTGATCTTGAGTATATGTCAACGCCACGAATAGGTTCATAATGTTGAAGAAGTTTCTAAATCACTAAAAGAACGACCGCACATCAGACATACTTACAAGGCAATACTAGTAATGTATACAGCGCCACATGTACATAGCGTACTTCATTGGCCTATTCAAGACCACGCAAACTGTAAAGTTTCTGTTGAGATTAGAGTTGACTAATCCTCGTGGGCTAGCGTAAACGAGCCTTCACAACTTGTGAGGATGTTTTCGTACTAATGGATCGTTTTGCTCAGAGTTTTTGTCATTTTCCGATACAAAAGTCAAAGTCGTTTGCCTGCACCCGTGTACCGCCTCACGTAGAACCGATAGATGTTACGGTGACTGCGCGGAAAGGGACGCTGAAACTTCGAACTTCTATAAGCCGCTGCTGGCCGATGGATTTAAGAAGCTGCGCCGAGAAAACTATCGACTTAAGTTATCTTTGAAGCCAAAGGAAACAGGAATCTCAATACTCTGAAACTGAAATTGGCAGGCAGCTGCACATGGTCAAGGCGCGAAAATGCAAATAACTACATGGTTGGAATGCTAGTAAGTGCTACGCTCATGGCATTTCAAGAAGATGATTCGTAGTTAGTTTTGAAAAAATAGAAGCAACCAGAAGATATTCCAATTCATGAAATTTACCTGCGTTGTGTATTTTCTGCACTTCTCTTCGCCCAATGAAAGGAAACATGATGGCTACAGCCCGGACAATCCATTGTCGGCCAATTCCCTACGTGTAAAGGGCGTCATTAAGCGGATTGGAAAAGAACGGCACAACAATGATATTACCAGCACGATTCTACATTGGATGTTTAAGAGAGACCTCTAGCAGCCAGTGAAATAAATGCTGCATGCAGTGTCCAGTACCTTCCGTAGCACATACAGCAGCAATGTTTGCTGCGCGGGAACATTAAATTGCTGATCAGCAATTAGCACAATTAGTATTAGCTGGTGCCCACCCTTTTGAAAATACATAGAAAGAGTGGTACAAGAAGCTACCTGTGTGCATGTACTTGTAAATACTACATGCTAAACGTGGTTTGACGTGTAGTATTTCATACAAGTTC
Source organism: Branchiostoma floridae (assembly GCF_000003815.2). Classification (NCBI taxonomy): domain Eukaryota; kingdom Metazoa; phylum Chordata; class Leptocardii; order Amphioxiformes; family Branchiostomatidae; genus Branchiostoma; species Branchiostoma floridae. Next base: position 5,324,819 of record NC_049993.1, on the reverse strand, counting down.
TTTCATACAAACTGTTTATTTCAAACCTTTTCTTGTACTACAATGTATTGCGAAAGAAAAGAGCTTTTTAAAGAGGCCCAAATTTCTCCACGTTAGAAAAAGAAAACTGCTCCCCTCCTAGCATCACAAAAGATAACATCATAACAACATAACATCAGAACTATAAGAAATTTAATGGTGACGATTCGAAATTAATTGGGTTAATAAGCAGCCAAACATGAATTTTCATCACCAATAATTAATATTTATCATGCAGGCAGATTTTTTTACCACCCTGATACAGGTTGCTTAATCCCGCAGCACAAACAGTAGTCTACGCTGATTGGTTAATATCTTATGGGGTAATGAGCACCCACACCACGAAGTTAGCATCTTACTACTTTACTAGCTGCAGTTCTACTTTATTCCGCTGAAAGATATCGACGTCCTTGTGCCACAATCTCATACTACAGCACTTAAGCTTACTGTAAGTCCAGGCATTATCGTAATGATGATGAGACACTGATGGGCATATGGAGGTTACTACTAGTACGTATATGTATCACTACTAGTATATGACTCCAATTCAAAATCTTCCGTCAGTGTTTGTTACCTCCATGAAATGTCATGGAGGTTATATTTTACCCCGCGTTTGTGTGTCTGTCTGTCTGTGTGTTTGTGTGTGTGTAAACAAAATAACTCAAGAACGGCTGGGTGGATTGGTTTCATACTTGGTGTGTTGGTAGGGTGTGATGAAAGCTGGAAATGATTAGATTTTGGGCCCCCTAGCGGCTCCCCTTGGTACTGCAGCGCAACTTCCGGTTTTGCTATCTCGGTGTTCTGAACAAGCTATGGTCACGATTTTTGAATATTAGAGAGCTCTTGTGCTCAGGAAGAAATGACATAAGTTTGGGCCCCCTAGCGTCTAGTTTTGGGATAGCAGGGGCATTTTTGTCAAAAACTTCTGAAGACGATAACTCAAGAAGGGAACAACGAATTTTCATGATTTTTGGTATGTAGGTACCTTAGACAATGTTGTACAAGATAAGATACTAATTATGCAAAATTGGAGTACATTTGCATAATTAATGACAATATTATATCATAGCAGTTTTTTCAATGTATCTCTTGTTCCAGACACGCTATAGTCTTGACATTTAGGTGGTAGATAGCTTTTAGTGCCATGACCAAGTGGAGCAAGTTTCATCCCTCTAACATTTAATTGTGGAACTGCAGGGGCGTTTTTGTCAAGACACTCCAAAGCGGATAACTGCAGAAAGAATTGACAGATTGGCATCATATTAGGCATGCGGGTACCTTAGACAAAGATGTTCATAATGATATACATGTTATGCAAATGAGGACTTAATTTGCATAATTAATGAGGACATTGTATTATTCCATTGTTTTCAATAACTGGACTTCAATAAATGTAACACATGTTAATTATGATAGGTGGAGTATAAGCAGATACCAAATATGGTAATGAGGAGCTTATTTGCATGATTTATGTAAAAATGGCAAAACCGCACTTTGATTAATGATTTTATAATTTTGACATGTGTGTGTTAGTCAATGATGAATAACAGCATGCATAAAATTATGTTAATGTGTTAGTCAATTGCATGAAATTCACAAAAGCTCTGAACATTCATGGAGGTATGATTTGTTTGTTTGTTTGTTTATTTTGAAACACCTGGGTAGCCTATTCAGTGCCAATACACTGGTTTTCGATAGGGCCCAGTTTCACATATACATCCATGGAAATAAAAACAACTTACAGAGAGAAAAGTAGACATACACGTCGGAACATATAAGTACAACTGAAACATGAAAGACAGATAAATCAGTGTTTCACGTCCTAACAAATCACACAAACACAGAGATTTCACGAAACATGTATCGTCACTTTATTGACTTAATCTTGACTCGTGGCTGCTGGGAAATATCAAGTCCCATTTTTGAAGTCGTACGTTACCATGTCCTTATTAACCTCCTTGACGTTACTTTAAAAAAAACGGGAAGGCTTGCTCACTAGAGATCTCGTCTAGTTGAAACCAGTTCACAGTTGGTTGGTACACCATGAATCCACTTGGTTCCAGTTGTCAAATTACTTCAAATCTCTCTTAAGTTACATGTATTGCAGCTACACGCAACAAATCATTAATGACAAGCGTTTTCCAATACAAAACACTGATAGTGGCATAATGTACAACCACCTTTTTTTCTCATATTCTAAAAAAAACTTGCTATTGCAACAAGCGACTTATTTTTACATGCAACGTTCCTTCCTTTCTCTCAAGTCTCTCTCCAAACCAACCACAAACCAACTTGACACCCCTAGTGCAAATACGAATGCACTCCATAGCAGATACAAAATATATCACATATTATACAAAATGACAGGTAGGACCAGTCTCACAAAACGCTTCCAATGTTCCAAGACATTTACAAAAGAGGGTGGCCCCTTTGAAAATATTTCATAGAGTTTTGTTGATTCATGTTATATGTTTGTTTTTTGGGGCATCAACTGCCCATCCCCATTAAGGAGTTTTGAGAACTGACCATCATAGCTGACATAAAGTCTTTCAGCTCGCTGCTGTTTTGTCAACTTCTAGCACTGTCGTGCTACGTCTTGGCTTGTTTTATAGGACGGTAACGCATGGCTTTTTTGGGACCATTGTGCCCTATTAAAGAGTTTGTGGCGCGATTCACGTCCATCGCGTGGCATCATTTTAGGCACGACAGTAGCTGGACGATGACGTGCCTCATTTAGCACGTGGTCTCTACCAGAAGGTCCTGAAATAGAAAACAATTTCAACGGATGCTGTTCGAATCTAATGCCCTTCCTGCACACGAGCTAGAAGCCCAAGAAACAGTGTTGGTGACAGTGGAAGCGTATACAAAAAGTAGAAGGTGCAGAAAAATTCAGAAGCCTTTCATGTCGATCGTGCAACTAGAAATGGTGTAATGCCAGTACTGTAAATGTATTTAAGTTCGCGGAGGTTAAATTTCGCGGTAGCGGGAAAATGGACTTTTCGCGGTGGTTTTAATTCCGCGTTAGCACCATGCACTGTAGTCTCTTACTGTTATGGAAAAATGTTCGCGGTGGTTTTAAATTCGTGGTGAAGCGGCCGCCGTGAAAACCGCGACCATTAAACCACCGCGAAAGTTACTGCATTTACAGTATCCAATCACGTGACCATGGTGTTAACCCAACAACATGGCGGACCATGAATTCGTGCGATTTGGTCATTATGTTCAAGAAATGTTCTAAACAGCAGTTTTCCTTCTGCCTAAACCATTCCCACCAAATGGTGACATATGCTTATAAATACTTCACGTGTAAACACCATGAAAACAATGTCTCTTTCGGTGAATCCGCGAGCGTATAGGGGAGAGCATGCGAAAATAGAGAAGTTTGCAACACCTGTTCTTTAGTTGTAAAAGGCGAGAAGAAGCCAAGTGGAGAACAGTAAAAGAAGAAAATATTCACAAATATTCATATTAACTGTTGAAGGTAAAACAATTATTTCTCCTGTCTTTTGACAACTCACAGTCAACTATAAAACGTGCGACACCCCACACAAACATCATATTGCTTGAGTACTGCATATTGGCCATGTTGGTCACGCAACATATACACGCAATACACTAATATCTTGAATATGGCTTAGAATAGAGAATACAGTATAGAATAGAAACATCGATTTTACAGAAGATGAAGCATTCGCTACACATTCTCTGTTGGTCAAGGAAGCAAGAAAGGTCCATTGAGCTGAAGTCAGTAAAGCGCTGAAACCCACTACTCTACACAGTCACTCGTAAGACACGAAGCAAAGTTTTGAGCACAAAGTTAAGCATACCAGTGTAGGGAACACAGTAAGAGCTTTGTAGAAAGAAGATGGACTCTATCTAGCTCTGTTACACGATCGCGAACTTTCAAACTATTTCTAGAGTTTCTCTTGTCCCTATAGTCTTTCATAGATAAATATTGATATTTCTAAGACAAATAGAATATCTCTCATAAATACGAAAATACGACTACCATTGAAACACTGGTTACTTTGCATTCAAAAATACTTTCCAACCTTCGATTCGATTCTGCAATTTTTGTAAGTAATATTGAAACCTGCTGTGGGATAAACAACAATGTGTATGTTATTGGGAAGTCCAAGACTATCTTTGTAAATTAACTGTTATCATTTTTCTGTCATACCTGTAGTTATTGAAATGCTCTACTATAAAAAAACGTTTTCACTCTTCACTGTCTTTCAAAATTCAAAGTAACCAGTGCTATCACCTATACAGTCACGGTAAGTACAATAAACAAATCTTCTGAAGTTACAAATTGCTTACATCACATGTGTTGTCTTAAAAGCCCGAGCTTTCACCTTTTCAATAGGGTGTTTGCTGCCACGTAGTCATGTCATCAATTAAAGATTTCAAAATGTTGGTTTCCTTTTTCCTCAAAACGCCTGATTCCTGCCTTCGTGAATAGTTCAGGCGCACAAGACTTTTGAATGCTTGTACTTTCTTCGTTTACATCCTTTATGGTTCGTTCAGATCTAGAAATGCTTGGATCTATATACCCCTCCAACACAACGGCGAGACGTGCAAACACCCCATACCTAGCCTGTGCGCAAAAACTTAAAAACACCCCTCTTTGCACCCTGAAAGGTAAGTCTACTACACCATAGCGGATTTGTGGTAGTTCTCCGTGGCGAGGGGGGCGTTGCGGATCTCCGGGCGGGTCCCGTCGGCGAAGTACTGCATGGTGGCGGAGCGTGGCTCCAGGCAGGTCCCGAAGGCGTTCTTGGCCAGCAGCGTCAGCTTGTACTCCCCTTCCTTCAGCCCCAGCACGTCAGCGGTGTTGGGTTGGAAGACCATGTGCACAACCTGGGAGCAAGAAAGGGAGGTTTTCTCTAGCTTTTATAGCCATGGCAACTCTATGGGGGCACATTTTACACATAGTTGTGACCTTGATATAAGCTTATATCTCCACGAAGTTGCAAATGCTGAAGCCTGAAGGCCGAAATACACACGCCTAGCTTTGAGTTTGACGTTTTGCCAGCGACGTCTAGCGATTGTGTAAGAATCCACACCAACGTTAAATATATATATATATTTACAGGGTTCAGATGTTCATATAAGGGCCGAAAAGGTATGGATATCTTTTTCGGAAGACATTTTCGGCCTCGACAATGTATCTATCCATATATTAATATAAATTTTCATATGTGAACTCATCTATATGCATCTATCTATCTATCTACGTTTCTGAATAATAGCTGTCTTATTCACCAGACGAACACGTGCTGTGCAGCCAGACTCACCTTAGCGTCAGGCTTCTCTCGTGATTTGAAAAGTGATTTACGCTAAAGAGAGGAAGTAAAGCAGGCATGCAATTAACAACACCATGCAAAAGCCATGCAGAAAAGGTGCCACCGATTAGATACACACTACAGTCAGTACATGAAACTAATTGCACAAGAGTCCTTTGTCAGATGAATAGATAGTAGGAATTGCCTTAAGGGGTTAAATGATTTACCGGAGGAAGTGGTCATGTTAGTCCGGAAATCTGACCTGACAAATCATTATTCACATTTGACCAATGTCTACTATATTCCGATGAACCAAAGAACACAACTGGACACTAACACAAAAGTATGAACCATTCAAACTACATGTATGCAGCTGTGCAAGCCTTGCTATTGTTCACGTTCACAAGGACATCGTCCCATGGCGCTTAGTGACATTAACCCTAGCCAACATGTCACTGTCCTTAGTGCTGAAGTCCCTTCACACAACAACAGGCCATTCCTCCCAGTTCCTCCCACTTCCACATTCTGACAGTGTCATCTGCTCTTCATTATATTTTACTACATTTGATTTAGGAACAAATGAAAATGGAATATCTTATCCAAGTGATTGTGATTGAAATAACATTAGCAACTAAATTTCCATCCCAATCCATTTGCGTGAATAATATTTGTAGCAAACCTAGTATATCTTAATTATTTGATTCCAAATGGCCTTGAAAATCCTGATATATCAGTGCTTGGTCAGAAATGTCACTGGTCTATCAGCGTTGGTAGGTCCACGGTTATCTGTGATTCAGCAAGCCATGCCAAGTCGTAAGAAGAAAGACCTCTCGCGAAGGGATACACCTACCTTTGCTTGCACACCGGTGGTGATGCGGCGAACCTGCAGTTCGTATTCCTCCGCGCCAGTGGCCTTCCCCCAGACGATGGTGATGGAGTTGCGTTCCTTCCCGTTCTTCGAAAACTCGATATGGCCTGGAGTGGTGGGCACTGCATGCAGAAACAACCAAAGGACGTTTACATGTGTCATTTCAAAATAAGGCCAGCAACCCTCAAGCAAAACTTCCCCGTCGTCCTTAAACTTTGAGAATAACGAGGCAATTCTCAAGGTAGTTCCTCTATCCGTGCAGCATTAAAAAAAAGGTTGAGGAACAACAAATAAGAAAGATGGTGCGTTTGAGAAGCTTCTGTTGACACCGAAGCACATATCAAAGACACGAAAACAGCCCGATCACAAAAAATTAACCGCACGACACAGGCACAGCAAGTCTGCAACATGGCAAGTTAGCGGTTTAGTCTAAAACTGTCCTGGTTTAGTGCAACCATAAACTGACATAGTCACAAAGCGTCTCGCATCCCACAGCACGCAATTGGATCCGTGACAAGCCCTCGATCATTGGCAATTGACGATTACTAACCTTTAACTATTTCAGAGAGGGAGGGTGAAATGAGAGGGATACAGATAGGGAGAAGGAAAAGGAGAGAGAGAGACATAAGTGTGAAAGACAGCTACACAGCGCGCTCTGTACTTCACACCAACGAACTATTCTCCAGGCAGAGGTTGATGGGGGAAATCGCGACCTTTTACTAATATGACGTCTTTTTCTGACAGCTAAGTCTGCATATGAGAAAAAGGTCACGATTTCACCCCCGGGCCCATCAACCTCTACTTGATGAGAGTATAACGAACGACCATCTCCCCCGGTTTTGAAATCAAGAGACACATTGCATTTGACTACAAACAACAATAACGAAAGCATCTAGGGAAAATATGCATAAAACAGCCAGTGAATTCAATACAACAACAGTGCTGGTTCTCTCACCAGTCACCACTGGTCTAAGAGAACACTGCAACTCAAATAATGTTTACACCGAAGGTACTCATAGTGATGGTACTACCATAATGTCAGCTTCCAACAAAGGAGGTTTTTGCTCAAAATGTTCATGTTATTGACAGAATTGACTTACGGAGATAGCTCTTGATCTTGATGGCGGAGTTGATCATGGCCTTGAAAGAGCCCAGAGCGGCACGGTTCTGGAGCTCAAACAGGCGGCACAGGAAGTCCATGTCGGCACTGTCCTCCTTGCGCATAGAGCTGGAATAAAAACAGTCGTGAGCGTTAGAGCTGGAATAAAAACAGTCGTGAGCGTTATGAACTTCCTGACACGTTTGACTAACTGTTGACGTCACTTATCCGCAAGATCACGTGTTATTAAGATCACGCGTCTGTAACTCTCGCGAGTTTACGTTCTGAAGTGATTGCTCATCAGTACCGATCCTGAAGAAGGCGACAGTGGTCATTAAAAATCTGATCCGTGTATATCCGTGTTTGAAGAAAGTTACTACAAGTACAGTAGTGTCAGGGAATCCCTTTCTACAGTACTGGCAGATGTGGCAGCAAGTCGTAAACATAGAGAAAATGTAACAGATAAGGTTACAGCTTTGTTATGACCACTGAGCAAATCTCGCTCTGTTCAAGAGCGACACCTACCGGATGAGGCTCTTGGAGCAAAAGACGGCTCCGAAGAGAGCGAAGAACCCGATGAGGCAGATCCAGATACGGGTCAGCACGAACGAGATAAAGAACAGCGTCCCGATGTCGTCTGAAAAGCAGTGAATGAATGAATGAATGAATGAATGAATGAATGAATGAATGATGTCAGACGATGTGTACAGATAAGTTGATGTTGTGTGAGAAAGGCATGCAACGGTTCATAGAGATGTAGATCATGACAAGTTGTTTTCTCCTTTACCATGTATACCGGATACACAGTCATATATGCTGGACAGTAGACGGAGAGAGAACTTTAAGTCAAGCGAGACAAGGTGTAAATGAATGTTCGTAGAATCTGTTTGTACCTTATAACTATGTTGTAAGCTGTCTTCTAGGAAACATATTTTAATATTTGTAAATAGCTGACCATTTTTATGCTCTCCCAAGACGGAGGAATAAAGTATGAAGAAGAAGAAAGAAGAAGAATGAATGAATGAATGGATAAACGAGTGAGTAAACTAGGGAATGAATGAAATAAGTACAAAGTGTAATTAATTATTGAAGAAATCTTTCTTTGTGACACTTTCTAGACTCTATCACTTTTGTGTCAAAACCTTTGGAACATAGTGTCATGGTGGTTCTTTGACATCCCCTTTTTTATCTGTCTACGTTGGTAACATACACAAAAGTTAGTAAAGCAGCTGGGTGGATTAGGAAACTGAGCTTGAGTAACTGCTGTCTTTGCAAACAAAGTCTATCGTCATCGACTTATGAACATTTTCTCTGAAATTTGGCGGTAAACTGGAGAATCACTTACCAGCGCACTGGAACTCGCTGAAGCCGACGTCCTTGAGCATGGGCAGACTGCAGTGGAACATGTGCGGGAAGACCCAGTAGTGCGGCAGGCTGTAGGACAGGATACACCCGCACAGGGTCGCCAGCAGGAGCGACTTGATCAGGTAACCCAGGCAGATGCGCGAGTAGCGGAAGCCCTCCTCGTAACGGATGATGGTCTCACAGAACTGAGTTATCTGGGCGTCTTCATAGGTGTGTTCTCGCACCTTAACCTGAAACAGACGTACACAACAGGTCATGAACATTCTTTATCTATCTCATTTAATAGTCTTGAAAGCAACAGTACTGATAAAACCCGCAGCACGATTACAAGGTGACTGGTAAAAAGCTCACAAGAACCCACAAGACGACTGAAAGAGAACCTCACTCCTCTGTTGCAGTTAAACTGTGAGGCGCGGTTTAGAAAGGGACTTCTTGTGTAGCCTGGAGTCCAGCCTTGTTATATATTACTCCGGCTCCCGACGGTCGCTACCCCGCGAACATGGCTGGACTCCAGGCTACTTCTAGGGTCACATCGTAGGAGACAAAAGATGGAATGAGAGGAAGGAAAACCATGAAAGACGGATTTTCCTCAAGCTATAACTCACCTCCGGAGCAGAGGTGCTATGCGGGTTGTTGTCGCGCGGGCTCTCGGCCTCCTGCAGTACCTCGTCCTGCCGCTGGAACTCACGGATACGCAGGTCGATGGCCGGACGGAGGTGAGAAGTCTCCAGCACCAGCGTGTAGAAACGGATCACCCCGGAAACTAGGGAAAACAACATGCTCGTGTCAGGAGCATCGAATAGTGTGTCAAACGTCTCTGTGTCCAATTGCCTTTGACCAACCCTGACGTGCCGATCATAGAAAGTTAGCTGCTGAAGATTCGATTCAACATTTGGTAACATTGTAGCCTGGATAGCCCATCGGCGGTGAACAGAGCGTCCGTCAGGACGAAAAGGACTGTTATGATGATGAAATAGCCTGGGTAACATCCTCCGGTGTAACCACTGACTCAATTCCCTTGCAATCTCCGTCGTAAGCAATCGAAAAGAGTGATCCCGCTGTCACATTTTACTACGGAGGATGGTACCCAGGCTAGTGGCGTTGGTCGTGGTGGGCCGCCTTAAATAACTACTCACCAAGCAGACGTTAGGCTCCGGCTGTTTTTTATGCGTTTTTATCGGGCTTTCTATTTTGTACTGTTTTCTTCATGTTTCACGAGAGAAATCTCGATAAAAACGCAAAATAACGTAAAGCCGGAGCCTAACCTCTGCTTGGAAAGTAATATAAAACACATACTGATGTCCACTTACTGATGTGCGGGAAGTTGAGCCAGAACGTGTTGATAACGAACATGGAGAGTTTCTCCACCAGCACGATGTAGAGGAAGTACTGTAGGTAGATGGGCAGGGTGGCGTGGCAGGAGGACCGCACGAAGTCACTCATGGGCACGCTGTAGTACTGGATAGCCTCTTCCCGCGAGACGAAACTGTGGACAGGATTTCATTCGGATAAAAGGTCAACTATCAAGCATTTCTGGACAGAGACAGAGGACACCACAGACCGCACGGTACATTTAGTCCACTGCGCGAGAAACGTACTTTTCAGGTCACGGTACCAGAAATGAGTTACACAGTCAAAACTTCAGCGCAAGCACCTTGTTTAAAGGTGGGGTCACACATGCGTATATATTCAAGTCCGTTTGAGGTGCGTATGAAGCTCTTAGTCTCTACCAGGTTCCACAGGTCGCGTAAAAAATAGTACAAATTGAACAAATATAGATACATGACATGCCAGATGAGTTAGCTGATCGAGAAGTATGGTTAGCGACCCAGCTAACTCGTCTGACATGTTACCTGTTACGTTTGTCCAATTTCTATTATTATTCCAGCGACCTGTGGGGCCTGGTGGAGGTAAATACTCCCATGCGCGCCTCATACGGACTTAAATATACACGCACGTGTGACCCCACCTTAAGTCTCGTGTCGTTAAGTAAGTCACGTGTCAAGATAGAGTGGGTCAATATTCTTTTCGCTGGTTGGCAGTTCCGCTAGAGGGCATTGCTGCCGTTGGAAACGTTGGTCTTTCATTATCATCAAGAAATGCATGAGGTGTTATACAGGCCATTTTTAGTAATAAGGTAAGCTATTCATTCTATGTGCCTGGTGCAAATGTAGTGCAAAACGCTTATTTAAAAATAATGACCTACCCGCTAGAGGCAAGTGAGAGCCCAAGAAGTTCGCATAGAGATAGATAAAATGTAGACATGTTAGTAGAGGGAAAATTGTTTTAGGAACAAAAATACGTTGGGCTAACCAGCACTTGCCAACACTACATTAAGTACAAACCTACCGCCTGACCTTTGACAATTAAAATGAGTTTGGGGGCAGGGTTAACGTTGAGGGCGCGCAGGATAGGGATGACACGCGCGCATCGCATATACAGCGGGAGGAAAAACAAAGATTGCCTATAGAAAACGGCAAGTCAAGTGATATCAAAGACAGAGAAACGTCGTATTCCATTCTATTCTTTGCTCTGTTCTGCTCTACTCTACTCTACTCTGCTCTACTCTACCTTTACAATACATTTACTACAAATTTACTATACATTTACTATACATTTACTATATACATTTACTATATACATTTACTATACATTTACTATTACTATATACATTTACTACATAATATATATATCTACTACATATTCACCAGGATATTCACTATACTATACTATATCATACCATACTACACTACACTACATTTTTCTATATATTCTTCGCTATACCACTTTATTCAAGGCCCTTCCATTCTATATTGTATTCAGTCTGTTCCATTTGGTAGCCCCGTCCTTTCGGTCCAGTAAAGTCATCTACATCTACTCCTCACTCCATTCGATGATCTGACTCCATTAACACTATTCCATTTCGCTACATTCATCCCTGCTCATTCACATCTATTCCGTCTAAGGCTCTACCGTTCGTTGATAGTCTCCGAGCAGACGTGTCAGCTGGATGAAAAAAGAGAAGAATTTGACCAAATAGGGACAAATAAGTTGCCATAGGATTTCAGTCAGTCTTTTGCAGTCCATCCAGCTATCACGCGGCCGGTCAGTTCACTCCTAGACGTCCAATTAACTCCTACTGGGCTTCTATTCCTATTCTAGCCAAAGTCCCCTATTTCTATTCCAACAGGCCAGAGTCTGGTAGAGACTAGTACGTTGATCTCACCCTTGGTAAGTGTTGTTGCCCTGTAAGTCCGGGAAGCAGAGGATCTCGTGTCCCATCATGGCCTTCAGCGTGCAGACGATCCCCACCACGAAGAAGCCGATGAGGATGTAGTCAATGGCGACGTCCCACCAGGGCTTCAGGGCCTTGATGGCCACGGCCCTTTCCACGGGCTTCTCAACAAACGACATGTCGGACGGTTTTCCTCAGAAACCCTCTCCTATCTCGCAATCTGAAAATAATGAAGAATGAAGAACTTTATTGTACATATGTACCCACGGAGTTACAGGTACAGGTCACAACAAAAGAATATTTGACAGAAACATGAAATATATGCAATGTCAACCAAAACAAGAATCATATCCTGCTAAGACAATAACAGTAGAAGATTTAGTATCAACACAAGCCGCCAAGCCACGGACTGTTAACGTTTCTATTCGATACGACGAATGCAGCCCCCGGCAGTCATGCCTAGTGGGACTCTAACCCTCGCCCCCTGGATCCACGGATCTGATCCAAGCAGGGGAATCGCTTACCGCTTGCATCACGTGATCATTGCTCGTATTATGACCTTCAAAAATCCAGCGATTGAAAAACGTTCGGATGCAGTTTTAACTTTTGCTGTGGAAGGGCCGCTTTGCTAAACGGGTTACAAATCACGTTAATTGCGGTTTCAAGATTAATTTGTTTACTTCACGTGCACGCACCTCCACAGTGGTCGTGACTCTGCCGTGTATCCGCTAAGTTCCCTGTAAATCTTCCCCTTTCATGCGCGAACCATTCTGCTACACTCATATAAATTAGCTATTTCCTTATTAAAGAGCGACTCCTATCAATAGGTCACGCACGCTGAGAGGCACCGCACGTAGTCGATAGGAACCCATGTGTGACGTTACCTTACGGTGATGACAACTACTTTTTAATTTCATTTGTTCGGCACCAGCCGCCATGCCACGGGTCGATAAAACGAATCCATCCCCTAACAGCCATACCTAGCGGGACTCGAACCCTCGCCCCTTGGATCCACGGAGTTGATCTATTAAAGCAGCGGGATATAGATCTTACCGCTTGCATCATAATAACGTGCACATGGCTCGAGCGTTTGAACAACGTTCTGATGTAGTACTAACTTTTCCTGTGGCAGGGCCACTTTGCTCACCTTAATTGGGGTTTCACGATTCATTAGCGTATGCTACACACGCCCTCCCCACGCCTCCCTCTACGCTCGTGACTCTGCCGTGTACCTGCTAAAATCCCTATAAATCTTCTCCATTGCCTCCAACCATTCTGTTATACCCATAGCTTAGCTATATCCTTATTAGACAGCATCCTTTTCATAGCGCACGTAGTACTGTACGTTGAGAGGCACCGCACGTAGGACAGGAAACCATGTGTGAAGTAATGACATCTAATCTCACGTGTTTAGCACCAGCGCCATGCGCCGCGGGTCGATAGAATGAAAAGGAACCTTAACAGTCATGCCTAGCGGGACTCGAACCCACACCCCCTGGATCTACAGGATTTGATCCAAGCAGCGGGATCACGTACCGCTTGCATCACATAAACATCGCTCGTATTACGACCTTACAGAATTTGGAAAACTTCTGAAATAGTACTAACTTTTATTTTGCTGTGTTAAAAGTGTCAAAGATCAAGTTAATTGTGTTTAATTGGTTTACCTCACGTGCAGCACCCTCGAGCTCCTCACGCCTCCCTCTGTGCTCGTGACTCTGCTGTGTACCCGCTAAATCCCCTGGAAATCTTCCCCTTTCCCGCGAAACATTCTGCTATACCCATAGATTAGCTATATCCTTATTAAACACCGTCCTATTAAAATCCCACGCACGTAGTCGACAGTAAGCCATGTATGAAGTGCCCTTAAGTAACCTCACGTGGCTGACGCACCAGCTCACGTTCTTTACCGAGTGGCGTTAAGTACCCGCCATGAGTTCATCTCTGCAACGTGAGATGTCCTCATATCGCATTTCATGGCGCGTTAACGTTATAGAGACAACTCGACTGTATGATTTAATTGCAACGTGCGCATCTTCAAAATGACAGAAGTGCTGTGAATACCTGGGGTACGGGATGATTCACGTAGTCTAGAACGTGACACATCTCTGAACCGTGTGGGACACCCTTTGCTTAAAGGTGGGGTCACACGTGTGTATATATTTAAGTCCGTATGAGGTGCGCATGGGAGTATTTACCTCCACCAGGCCCCACAGGTCGTTGGAAAAATAATAGAAATTGGACAAACGTAAGCAGGTAACATGTCAGGCGAGTTAGCTGGGTCGCTAGCCATACTTCTCGATCAGGTAACTCATGTGGCATGCTACGTATTTATACATGTGCAATATGTTCTATTTTTCCCGTGTCCCGCGGAGCCTGGTAGAGGCTAAGAACTTCATACGCACCTCAAACGGTCTTGAATATATACGCATGTGTGACCCCACCTTTAAGGTGGGATCACAAATGCGTGTATATTCAAGACCGTTTGAGGTCCGTATGGAATTCTTAGCCTCTACCAGGCTCCGCGGGAAACAATAGAAATTGAATATCATGCCAAAGGACTATAAAGCTGCTGATCGCAAACCATGCTCCTTGGACAGCTAACTCATCCCGCATGTTATGTGTCTTTAGTTGATCAATTTCTACTACTTTTATTTCCGGCGACGTGCACCTGGTGGAGGCTATTAGAATTCCATTAGGACATCATACGGAATATGTACACACGTGTTCGAACCCACCCTAAGGGAGCGCTCACACGAGTGCCAATGGTATACACAAGTCCGTATAAGTTCCGTATTTACGTTTAGTCACCATGGGAGCCATAGTATTCCTGTGGGAATTAGACCGCAGACATGACTAGGGGTCAGTCAAGGTCATGTACACCGAGTGCTACGTGATGCCTCCAGTGTAGTAGCGCGGAGGGAATACATGTATGTCTCCATATGCGATACCGGGTTTCCTGTTTAGCAACATTCCACTGTTTACAGCCGTGGCCTCTCCGTATGGTGGAAAACAACCTGTGTCTTTGAATGGCAGAAGGTCACACGTATCCCAGCTAAGGCCTGAGTCACATTTCCAAGCCGGGGCCCGGCCGGGATGTTCTAAGACACTAAAAATCAAATTGTATACCAAGAAAAATACACAAATTATGCCCTTGAATCTTATTTTGACATTTTGTGTATTTTGATGTCTTTTATATCATTTTTTACGCTCCCGATAGCTGCCCGGCCGGGCCCCTTTTTTCAAATGTGACCTAAGCCTAACAAGGAATGGATGAAAAACCTGACATTTACCGACACTAATGACAGCTAACTACAACTTGACATTACTCTCCGGGATACCGGTTTAGAAGCAATGGCATTTCAATTGGACTAGCAGTATGATCTTAGAGTGAGAGATCCATGGCAAAAATGAAATATACATAAAAAGATAGAAATCAGTATTCAGATTGTTTCTTTTGTTTTACAAAAGCCATTACTGGTAATGCGGTGCTTGAAAGCTTTTCAATCAAGCAGGTAGATCTGAGCGCAGCTGACAAATGAGTTTTTTTTAGCGCAAATGGAATAGAAATATGTGGGGAGGGCGCAAAAATATCACCTAGGACACACGCGCGCAAAAATACCATTCGTGTCGCTCCACCTGATATATATACAGCCTGGTCTTTCTTAAACCTGAAATCGATCTGCTTCACACTTTTCCCGACACGTTCTTGAAAACGATAACCTTAACCAAGCGATCGTGTCTACCTGTTACCTGTCACGCAAACACAATTAAACACGCTCAAATGCATGACCGATTCGCAAATCGAAAAAAAAAAATACAGCCCGCAACACCTAGGAGTGCTCACATACCTTATTTTGTCACCTTTGCTTGTTGTGCGTCCACCAGCACACTGATTAGTCGATGGTTATGCTTGTGATATCCCTATCAAATCCGTGCGCCTGGCTCCACCGCCGGCTGGCTACACAGACGTCGTTTTGTAGTCGTCCGCTCCTGTCGAAAAGGTCTGTCTGTGACGTCAGCGCGCGTATATGATCATTAGGCGGCAATCCCAGCAGCACAACGTGCACGTACGCCATGCTAGCCTCGTACCACAGACATCTCCAAAAAGGACGCTTGTCGCATACTTTCCAAATCTTCAAACAAACATTGGGAATTACTATCGTAATGTTTTCTGGTCCCGTTTTTCCCATCGGTGGATATTCGCAGAGGAAGATTTGTGTGTGAAAGAAAGTTGGTCAGCAAGACGTCTCCTACGCAGACAAAGGAGTGTAACATAGCCTCTTTGCAGCAGCAAAACGTTACGCGTGCAATTCGCTCTACGTTGCATACGTGTATGGTTAAGGGTAGTCAGAGGGTAACCACGCCCCAAGCGCGTTAATTATCGTACCTTACTGACTGGGACTGAGGGGCACGCCCCGGTATGCAATGAGTCAAATCAATCAGTCACTTGAACACTACCTGTACATATCAAGTACCCACAAGGTGGGTTACATTGGTTAGAAGATACGTACAATACAAACAAAACGCCAAAAGTATAACCTCACAGCTAACACCTAAGCCGTGTTAGCCTGGGTTTTCATCCATCGTCCTGGGCCAAGGACGTTTCTTATGTAATACAACTACACTGTCACAGCCTACGCCATGTTACATTTCTTTCTATTTTTAGAATTCTTTATTTAATCTGGGGAAACGCATGCCACTAGCTTGGCAAATTTCCATGTGCCCTTGAGGTACAAAACTATTCAAACAAACGCAATTAATATTGTAAACGAACAGAAAGTAAACTAGAAAATAATAGAATAGCCTTGATCCTGTGGTACAGCAAAAGTAAATCTGACTAAAATAATATCATTTCAACACATAGATTTAAAAAAAATAACCCTGTTCTCACAAAACATCTTACAAACTCCAGGGTGAAAGTAACATTCAGCACAAACTCACAGGACACAAAGGCTTCAAATACA
The DNA here is from genome assembly GCF_000003815.2 of Branchiostoma floridae. NCBI lineage: Eukaryota > Metazoa > Chordata > Leptocardii > Amphioxiformes > Branchiostomatidae > Branchiostoma > Branchiostoma floridae. The sequence goes on along the minus strand of NC_049993.1, from coordinate 5,307,982 downwards.
GATACACTTACTAGTCTGTTTAGTTCTTTTTACTTGTGTTCAGTATCAGTCAAGGAACTTGCACAAAGTGTTTGTACTACCTTAGTCTCTGTTATCACATACCATAATAAGACATAAATTGAGCATTGTTAGATGACTTTTGTCAAACAATCAAATAGCCAGTTCCATCCAAAATTCAACAGAGCACATAGTCTAAGTACATTAGCTATGTACATATGCATCTGTAATTCATAAAGATAATAGTGCCTTTTAAAAAATTCACATAGAGACTAAGTGTTTACCATGATTGTGACACCTGTTGCTTCTAGAAGAGAACAAAAACATTCTTTGTGCAAAACATGTTGTTTTAGACATACTTATGTGACCAGAGGTATGTTGCATGTTGTATGAAAGGTTGACACATGATACTAGCTGACAAACTACCAGAAAAATGACTGTACATTATTTCATGGGCTATTTAAGGTGATTCTTTTATCTTTGTTTCATTTTTGCAAACACAAGAAGACTGAAACAAACAGTCAGAGAGGCAAGTGAATGTGAAAATATAAACTTTCTACCTTGTAAGATATACACAGCTTTCACCTTGATAATGATATCATTCTTGTGCAGTATTTGTACATCATACTAGTATTGTTGGGGACTTAAGCTTTTTCCTGTGTACCTTAGAGGCTCTGTGTCTGGGTTCACGGGGGGGGGGGGGGGGGTATCCTCACAATGCTTTACACTAAATTCAGAACCCCTTATGTATTATGGTAGAATCAAGAAAAGCAATGAAGCAAAATTTCCCTATAAAATTATGGGAAATCAAAATGCAAATGTAGGCTGAAAAGGGGCATGGCTTCTTAACATTAACATTTACATATATCTTTCTCAACAGCATAACAATTATATCATTTTTTATCCATTTAACCACTCAATTGAGGCCTCAAAATAAACATCAAATCAATCTCTACAATCTCAACCAGCAAAACTCACAGGCAAGCAAATAGTCACTTCTAAGCTGTACCCGTGGTATTGTACAGCATTGTTAAGGGCACAGACTTTCTATTTACATCCTGAAGACCCCGAACTTGCGCCTTTCTGTTGCATCTGTTGTATCCAGTGTGCTGTGGACTATTCTCAGGCACTGTCCCAGTATCTGTAACAAAGTAGGTTCAACAAAAGTTCAAATCATTGTCTTTTCATCTCAAAGTCAAGGATGTTTCAACAGCAAGTTATGGTTTTAGATTCACTATTGCTGTCATTACTCTAAACATCCACTATTGAAGGTAGCTTATGCAGGTCTCTATTCAGATTGTGCCAGAGTGAGCTACTATGCCACAACCTTTCATACATAATTGATAGGAAGGTTGAAAGGCGACTGTTTCAAAGCAAGCAATGTTTAAGCTACTTACAATGTATATCAAGAGAAGATGGATGTTAAAACATATGACAGATATGACATGAATGCATAATTCTGGAACTACAATTTGTACCTCTATTATGCACAGTCTGGGATATTGATGGTATATATTGTACATGTGTATACATTGCATGAATGTATGTGTATTTAATGGGGAAATGAGTCTGAATAAAATCTTATATGTTGAATAGAAAAATCCACTGACCCTCCTAGAGTCCTGTGGGAGAACTATCCCATCATCCCACATTCTGCTACTGGAGTAGAAGGCACTGGTCTGCTGGGATAACCTGGGGTGGGAGGGGGGCACATTCCAGATGCAACATTGTACAGTTTGGGCAAAGCAACAGAAAAATTAAGACAAAATTCCACAAAGTCAAATATGCTCTAAAGGGCATGTTTTCACGTGTCTGTTTCTGTGACCTTCATCAGCATCTCCATAACCTTCTACAATATCTCTAAGACCTTCCTACTACCTGTAAACCTCTGCACAAGATTTCAAAATAAAATTCTCAGTATCTCTAAGAAATTCCAAAATATCTCTAATATCTCTAAAAAATTCCAAAATATCTCTAAGACCTTTTAGATTATCCCTAAGGCCTTCTACAGTGTCTGTGAGACTTTCATTGTCTGTGAGATAGGACCTTTTCTGAAACCTTTTACACATGGTCAATTTATTGCACAATTTGTATTCTGCGATGTTACTCACCTTCCTGCTATCTTTGATTGGAATTTTTCTGTCTCCTCACTTTTCATATCACCAAACTTTGCCTGCAAGTAAAAATAACCATCAATCAATCAAGCTAACAACCTGTCAATCGATCAATCAATCGATCAATCAATCAATCAATCAACCAATCACAAAATCAATCACATCATCAACCAGTCAAA
>NC_049993.1:5245428-5305592 GCF_000003815.2 Branchiostoma floridae | reverse complement strand
ATCAATCAATCAATCAATCACCCAATCACAAAATCAATTCATCATTCATCCAGTCAAACAATTTACTCATAAATGTATCCATTCCTTTACTCCTTCTCTCATTCCCTCACTCACCTGTACAGCTGCATCTACTGCCCCCTGTACATCTGCCACTCCCACCTTTGCATTGGGCCACACAAACAGGAATCTTGGAGAAAATGACCGTCCACACTATCAAGATGAGAAAAAAGAAATATTTCTCCTCTCAATAAGCTTTGTGGTCTTCCTTCAGATAATCTATTGAATTGACTTGAATGTAAAAAAGCTAGCTGTTACAAGCAACCACCTAAAATTGTCAGAGATGAATGAATGCATAAGATAAGAATTATTTGCACATACCATTGGTATCGTTTCTGGTCCAACACCATTTCCAAGGATCAGAGTGATTTTGGGCACCAAAGAACTAGCTACGGCTGATGCCATCTTCCCATGAGCCTTAAGTCTGTTACTAAGAGAGGCAGCTTCTGTAACATCATTGGCTGTTGGCTGGTCACATGATGCATTTTGCAGGAAGATCATTGGTACAGCTCTTTGAGCACATAGCTGGGCAAAGTGAGCTCCCTTCAATGCCCCTCGCTCGCAGAGTGGCCCATTATTGGCCACAATCCCTGCCAAATGCCTGTCAACAGAGTAGAAGATTCACAAAGCATAAAACGAAGATTCATAGACAGCAACAAAAAACAATAACACAATTTTTCCATTCAGAAATGTTTTTAGAGTAGAATTTGTAACAGACTGACAAAATTTATCACAAAATGAATATTGCATAGTACAAAATAATGTGGAAGGCTTGTGCCCGGAAGTTGAAGTTTAAATACTACTCACCCCTGAATAAAGGCAAATCCTGTCACAAGCGAAGTTCCATATTTGTGCTTGAATTCATGGAATCTACTTCCATCTGTTAGTCTGGCTATAACCTTAAACCAAAGGAAAGGTTTGCAGATTTATATCAAGGTAGTAAAGATATAGATGCTGGTACAATATCAAAACAGGAAAGAACACAATTCAGCTTTTAATAACCTTTTAACACCCTCTACTAATCACCACTGTCAAAAGCAAAAAAAGGACATACAAATCTTTCAAAGCCTGCGGAAGAAACACACAGGAAAATGTACACCAAGGCCCTCTGGAATATTTGCTTGTTGAGAAGGACAAAGTTTTTGCCCTGTCCGTCCACAAAAATCTTAACTTCATGAAATGAAATTGATCAAAATGTATTTTCCTTCCCTTAAAATGACAGATTCAAAAACAAATGTCAACAACATGGGCTCCCAAACAAAGAGTGGGAAAGAAAAAATTTGAACCTGGAAACAGCCCTGGTGTACACTCTATATATGTATACTAGTAGATACCTTGTAAACATCAAAGTCTTCTGTTCCTGGTAACAGTCCCTGCAGTTCCTCTATTGGGTACAAGGGGTCCTCATAGTTGTGGTGCTGCTCAGAGAGTGGGCGCAGTGAGTCCTCCAAGGGAACCCCGTCGTGGCTGTGCAGGTACTCAGCCATTGGTCGGTTCAAGCCTGCCATGATATCCCGCGCCATCTCAAAGGCTTCAAGCTCTGTTTCTGCATAGTGATCTGTGCAGCCACTTACACTGGAGAAAGAAATGAATGACTGAATAGATGAATAATTTGCATGATTATTACTAGCCTGGATAACAGACTCTGGCCTGATCTCAGTAATGTCTATCATTTCTATCAAGGTTGAACTCAGAGAGCCTGCTGTAGAACACCCTTTAGGACCTGTTGGGCCTAGAGCCAAGGGGTCGGGCTGTATAGGCCCTGGAAACAGTCTGGCATCCAGGCTAGATTATTACAAATTAGTCTCCTTTTCCATGAATGAAAAATTTCTCATACACTGGTTTGTCTGGTCCTTTGGTGAATATCTGGAATTAGTGGAACACAATCTTGAGACTACTATCTATCAATTTGGCTCTATCAGATAAGCCTTGACATTCTGTTATCACTCACTCACTCACTCCCTATTCGATTTAGCGTCCGTTGATCCCTCTCTTGCAAGGGTTGGACATTGGGATGTTTTTTAGGTCTGATCGCTGATCTCCAGCTGCCTATGTCAAGGGGGTTGGCTTTTTCCAGGTTTAGTTGTTGAATACAGGGGTCTAGCCAGCGTCCGTTTTTCCGTCAATTGACGGAAATTTGCTGCGTCTGACGGAAAAATTTTAAAACCAATCTGTCAACCTTGACGGATAAAAATCCTTGGTGGAAGCTACAGGCAGCTTGGGGACGCCGTCCACGGCCGTAAAAGCCACACACTGTTTGTTTTGCTATTCTTATGATTGTTGACAATGTGTGTCGGCGCCCTTTCGCATACGATAATCTCATTAAAACCCGTTTTTCAAGGTCTCAGTTCAGTCCGTCTAATTAATTTTCGCGGTTTTCACGACGATTGTAATTGGCTGACGGAAAAAAATTTCGAGCTGGCTAAAGCCCTGGTTGAATATCTTCCTTGACATTGTCTACCCATCTCCTCTTGGGCTAACCATGAGGGTTCTGGCCCAATAAAGATACTTCTGCAAGCCGTAAAGCTTTTACCACTCACCTGGAATGCATCATGGCCCCACCCAACTCCTCTGCACTGACTACTTCCCCCAGGGCAGCCTGGACCAGCGGGGGCCCTCCCAGGAAAATGGTGCCCATTCCGTGGACGATGACAGCCTCCTCTGTCATGGTAGGGACGTACGCGCCCCCCGCTGTACAGGAACCCACCACGACGGACACCTGGGGGATCCCAAGAGACGACATGATGGCCTCATTGTAGAACATCCTTCCACCATGGTTCTTGTCAGGGAATATGTCAGACTGGAAGGGAAAGAAAGAAAAAAACACAACACATTCAACAGGTTTCGTAGCACAATTCTTATTTTAGAAAGACACAAAGACCTAGAAAAAATTCTTTATAAAGTCAAATATCCATCAAACTAGAAGGTTATGAGGGAGCAGCAGTTATACTAGTACTGGTTTAATTGTGCTTTCAAACTGCAAACATTCTTGTGTACGACCAACTTCTACTGGCTCACTTTTCCTGTTTTTGCACATGTCCAATGTGAACATGCTAATATTATTAATTATTTGGGGGCCGAGCAATATTGAACCATAATACAAATATACATTTGCATGTTTTTACAGATGCTTACCTGACATCAGGCACACATGTACAACTAAGTACTCACCTGGGAGGTACACACCTGTCCTATGAGTAACTCACCTGCAATGGCAAAAAAGCTCCTCCACTGTCCACCAGGTAAATACAGGGCAGGTGGTTCTCCTGAGCGATCTCCTGTGCTCGGAGCCCTTTCTTCACAGAGATGGGGTAGGACGTCCCACCCTTCACCGTGGCGTCATGTCCCGTCACCAAACAACGTACTCCACTCACCACACCGATTCCTGTGGCAAGTAGAGTGCTTTTACAACCTCCAACCAAAAAGTAATCAGCATGGGACATCACCACCTATTGTACAGTCGCTAACCAAGTGGTGTATTTTTACCTTTCCATCATGCAATGCGTGCATATCATTAATATCATCAGCCAGGGAATTGTGTCGTATACTATCACTGTGCCCAAACTTCACCAAACAGCAGTGTTTTTCGGAAAATACTATTGATTGATGATATTACACTACTTGTGCATCAGAAAAACTCAAATGCACCAAAAAGGACCCATTGGAAAGTAAAGAAAATGATATTTGTCAACAATTATTACAAAAACAATTCAAGAAACATCATTTTCTTTACTTTCCCAAACACTGAAAGAGTGCATGTTTTTAGATATTGAGTGACTACAAATGTACATGTACACTGTAGTTCTGCCTATCCCTTTTGTAGCCTGGAGTCCAGCCTTGTTTGCTTTGGTGCGCTCCTGAAGGTTGCTGCCCTGGAATGGACCATTAAGCAAACTAGGCAAGACTCCAGGCTATCCCTTTCTATCCTCTCTAGAAGGGTGAGCACATGGTTCAAACAAGTCCTGCAATAGAACAGACTACATTCTTCCTCTTGTTTAACAATTCATATCCTTTGAATTTGTACATGATATATAAAGGACTGACGTCAGTGACGTACCAGTCACCGTGCCAGCTGCAGGGATGTCCCCATACTCCATGCCCATCCCAGCCAGAGGAGACAGCTCTAAAAACTCACAGCCTTCATCCAGCAACAGTCGTAGTCTGAAAGAGCAATGAATCAATTTCAAGCTGCTAATGATTTAGTACATTTCTGTATTGACAATGGTATGGGGGTGGACAGGGGCTGGCAGTGGCAGTAATAATCTGTCCTGGGTATTGGTGTTACGTTGTGGAATAGGGCCAAGATAAAGTGACACGTAAAGTAGATTGGTAATGCATGCGGAGAATAATTTGTCAACATATGATAATGCTAACTGTCCCATGCCCTTGTGCAAATGAAGTGATGAAACCCCTCCGGTGGGAAAATATGTAGATTATGTCGATCTTGAATAAATAATTGTGATGATAAAATACTTTTTTGACTTTATTTATTGACTTTATTTGACTTTATTTATTTTGCACAATCTTTAAAAAGTTAACATAAAACAAGTTAAAGGAAGAAAGTACGTGCAGGGGGGAAGAAAAAAGCCTCGTGGCTTGTACAAGGTCTTCCTCCAAAGTCACAAGATTGAATAGACGTGTAAAAATTATACATTAGACAATAATGTAACCAAAAGAATTATATCAATTAACAAAATGGAAATAAATCATAATAGTTCAATAATTGATAACTAATGCAATATCATAACGGCAAAATGAATGAAATGATGTAATAAGAATATAACATTGAAAGAAATGTAACAACTGACAATGAATGGGAGATTAATTAAATGTTTGATTATCTAATAATGACTTTTTTAACAGGTTTTTGAAGATGGGTTGTGAATGACAAAAATGTAAGGTTTCACTTAAACTATTCCAGATTTGCGGACACTTGAACAACATGGAAAACTTTCTTTGTTGTGTTTTTACTTGTATCTGTTTTAAATGGTTAGACTGTCTAGTATTGTAATGATGGTGGTCTGAATTGAGATGGAAAAGGTTCTGGAATTGCTTAGGTATACAAGAACTATTAATTGTTTTGTGAACAAAAAGGCAACTTTGCAGTTTGTTTATATCATATATAGTTAATACTTTTAAATTACGAAACAAAGATGCAGAAGGGAATGTATACGACACATTTGAGACTATTCGGACGAAGCGTTTCTGCAGAAGAAGTAGAGGTTTAAGTGATGTGGAGTATGTACTCGCCCATACGATGTTACAATATGCAAGATAGGGATATAGTAAACTATAGTATAATATCATATATGTTTTAGAAGATAGTAGCGTTGCGATTTTTCTGACAATACCTATGTTTTTATAGATTTTTTTGCAAATAAGGTCAATATGTTTTTTCCAGGTAAGTTTGTCATCAATGGTGACACCTAAGAAACACGTGTGCGTAACTTGATTAATTGGTGTGTTATTAATAGCTATTTTAACATTTTCCTTATTGTATTTTTTCTTCCCTGCAAAAATAATGAAATTTGTTTTCTTGACATTTAAGGATAATTTGTTAATTTGGAACCATTTGTTTATTTTGTCTAATTCTCTATTCATTTTACTGACTAATATATCAAGGTCAGAATGTGATGAAAACAAGTTAGTATCATCTGCAAATAGTAGTGCATATAGCTCATCAGATACATAAGCCAAATCGTTGATATATATGAGAAATAATAGAGGACCAAGTATAGAACCTTGAGGGACGCCACAGGAAATTGATCTTGTATCTGAGGAGTAGGTATTATTGGAAACATACTGTTTTCTGTTAGATAAATAGTCTTTTAGCCATGTGAAAACATATCCTTGAAAGCCATAGCAGTTAAGTTTTTCTAATAGAATTTTATGGTTCACGGTGTCGAATGCTTTCGACAAGTCCAGAAACACACCAATGGTGAATTCATTCTTTTCTATGGCCGAGGTAATTTTATCTACTAATTTCAAAAGTGTCATATATGTTGAATGGTGTTTACGGAAGCCATATTGGTGTTCATGGAGAATGTTGTTATCTTCTAAGTGCTGTAGAATTCTCTTGTATACTAATTTCTCTAGGACTTTTGAAAATACCGGCAAAACTGATATGGGGCGGTAATTTGACAGTAAACAGGTGTTTCCCGATTGAAAAGCGGTATGACTTTGGCTATCTTTAAATCATTTGGGACCATACCAGTTTCCAAGGACAATTTTAATACATACGTGAGGGGCTCTAGTATTGAGCTGCTGACTTGTTTTATCAAGGAGGTGCTTAATTCATCATTACCAGGAGCAGAGTTCTTAAGATTACAAATAATATTCTGGACTTCGGATTGAGTGGGTGCTTCAAAGAAGCTATAAGATGGGTAGACATTGTTAATGAAAGATAGAGGAGAACAATCAGTCTTGTCGATCTTTTTAGCTAATGAGGGTCCAATATTAACAAAAAAGTTATTGAAGGCATCTACAATGGCTTGTGGGTTTGATATTTCATGTGTGTCGTCACAGAGTTTGCTAGGAAGAACATTCGATTTCTTTTTTTTATTAAGAAGCTCGTTTATCAATTTCCATGTGGTTCTTATGTTATCTGTTGTCTCCTTGAATTTTTTGTGATAGTGATTCCTTTTAGATAAGCGAATTAATGTGTTGAATTTATTTCTGTAAGTTTTATATGTCTGGAAAGAAGTTGGATTTGGATTCCTTACATATTTTTTGTATAACTTGTTTTTCTTGATGGACGATTTATGAAGCGCAGGAGTGAACCAATAGCAAAGCATTTTCATACCTGTCACGAACTAGCAATTTCTTGTTCTTCTTCACGTGCCTTTCGATCGCCTTCTGACCACCTCCAGCCAAGACCTGTTTATAAAGAGCGGTGTACTTCTCTTCCAACTTCTCACTCGTCTTCAGGTTTTCTTGGAAGGTTTTGCTCGAGGTGTCCACTGCACCGTCCAGTGTCTTGAAGGGTCTTGCATGAGTTCCAAGGGACCTAGCGGAGCCTTGGAGAACTCCAAGTGACACAGGGACTCTAAAGAGACCTCTTGATAACATAATTGCGTTTAGGTATGATTCAAATGTCCAGAAATCCTGCTTGAAAGACAGGAGAACATGAGAAAGTTGATAGCAAGTGTCATTGGGGTCAAAGGTAAACGATGTAACCTTTGACATGTCGTCCCACAATGCACAGTAACTTTTGCCGAAAAAATATGTGCGAAAAAACTAGTGATCTTGGATAAGTTGAATATTTACACATTTGAGGGAATCGTTCTGGGTAAGTAGACCCTCTTCCGATGCTTAATACGTTAATGATCTATTCTGTGGTGACAGTTTTCTGTTAGATTGATTTTTAATGTGGTAAAATGTGTTTTCGCAGCTGCTTGTTGGTGGGGAGGGGGGCAGTGTTTAGCGCGCATCAAACAAAGCAAAGGCGGGGGTTTTGAGACAAATGATATAAAAACATGTACATGGTGTGCTTTTGGTATTACATGTGTCATCTAAGAAGTAGCATGAAATATTTGAAGTATAATACTCCAGTATGACAGAAATTCCTGGATATTATTTATTGCAGTTGAGAACTTGCTTGCAAGATTATGTTCTTGTGTAAATTTTAATGATTAAAATACCTGTTTCCTTAGCTCTTGTATATGTCTTTCATACTTCTTTACAGCCTGCTGTAGTCATGGCAACAACAAGTGATGTACGTGACATCCTGGAACTTAGTGGTCCATCAGGCCAGGAGGGGGAGGGGGGCACACCACGGGAAAACATCATGAAAACAGTGAGTACACAAATTGTGAAAAAAGCAAAGCTTAATCATTGCTCTCGTGTGTAGTTGCAGTGGTTGTGTAACGGTTGGTTTCCTATCAATCACGGTATATTAAAGCCTTTTCTTCAGATAAGTTTCTTGGCATTAATATACTATTATGGTCTTCACCAGTTTTCGCCTGATTATTCAGCCACATGTTTATTATCAAAGGTACACACAGATCAAATTTTCATTGATACTTTGATCTGTGTATACTTTTGTGTGGTAAGAAAGTTTAGCATTGTACTATAAAACCTCATGTTTATATTTAATTTTCAGAAAAAAGTGAAGAAACTGTCAGACACACCGACATTCAAAAGACCAGAGGGAATGCACAGGGAGGTTTATGCCCTGTTGTTCTCAGACAACAAGTAAGTAAAACTTCCAGTTCTCCCACACGAAACATTTCACTCACAGTTGTGCATGTCTTCAACATTAAATTCAGCTGAGATAGCCCTTAACAAAACTTGCATTATTACATAATCATACATTGTGTGGGGTCTCTCAGAGGGGTGAAGGTTGAAAATGAATAATCTAAGTTCAGTGATGAATGTTTCTAGTCTATTTTTAAATGTCCAATGCACTGATTCCTACTTGTCAGACGCCAAATGGCTGTCTGAAACGTCAGACCGTTTCCAAAACCATATCCAGTTGCTTGAGTAACTGCTTGTTGGCTGATCCATATACTATTAGTATTACCAAAACATGTTGTTGTTATGATGTAGTTTCCCCCGTGGCGTTCACACAAAATTAAGGTCTTGCTTTATGAAATCTATCCCTATATTTGCCTTTGTGTCTTGCTTTTATGTATCTCTTGTGAAATTCCTGCATCACACTTCATGAATGAATATGTAATAGATGTTGTGACGTGACAACCCCCATTGACTTAGCCCCCCTCCCGCTCAGTTCCACCTATTTCAGGGATGCCCCTCCCATCATTCCGAGTGCCTCCAACCAAGGCTACCGCACCCTGAAGGCCAAGTTGGGCCGTAGCAAGGTAAACCTACATTTCTACACTTTATACCTCAGTCGCTAGCTCACTTCATAAACAGGTATATGTATGTTACCATTATCAGCTTGATCAGTGTAACATTTTACACTAACCTACACTGTACATTAAGTTGGGAAGACATTCAGTTTAATATAAATTCAAAGCTTTAAAAAAGCTTTATAGGCCATACTTTGCTAGCACACAGCCTCTTATTGTCACCAACATTCTTGATTTTTTTGTGTGTGTGTGAAAAAAAAGGTCCGTCCATGGAAGTTCATGCCCTTCACCAACCCTGCCCGTAAGGACGGAGCCATCTTCAACCACTGGAGACGAGTAGCAGACGAGGGGAAGGACTACCCTTTTGCCAGATTTAATAAGGTTTGTTTGTTTGTTTAAACCTTTATTTATTCATGAAAGCTCAAATCTGCCTGCAGGCCGCTTTTCATTGAGGTCATGAGGGAAAAGGCAAGGGTCAGACAAAGTTTATAACAGAGATATACAGTTTACATAATTTAATGTCCTTATAAGTCTATAACTATATATATAAGTCTATATACACAATTTTTACATACATGGTACAAAATACATGATAGAGTGAACTGCTACATGATTCAAGTCCGTTCATCTTTTTTTTTAGTTTGAAAGATACTGCAAACTAGTGCAGATGCAATAGACTGTTCAACTCTTGATCATATTTTCAAAGGGAAATACAATCATTAAAATGCTAACAAGTCATGTGAGTCTTTGTGATGCCTGTGGGTAAGAGAGTAGAGTATCATCAGCGGGAAAATGACTATGTAAACTCCAATGTAGTCTTTGTTGCCTCTGTACATGTAATCCTCAGTAGAGAGTTTTTGGAAGTGTAAACATTAACGTTTATCAGATAATGTTTTAGAACTGTTCCATATCATGTTGTGTAGTTTTGCGTACAGATATGTTCAGATATTATACATGTACTAATGAAGCGTATTTCCTTGTTACAGTCAGTACAGGCTCCAATCTACTCAGAACAGGAATACCAGCTCCACCTACACGAGGAAGGGTGGACGCGGCCGGAAACAGACCATCTCTTCGGACTGTGTCGGAAGTTCGACCTTCGCTGGTTCGTCATCCACGACAGATATGACCACGATCAGTTCAAGAAGCGCAGCATTGAGGACCTAAAGGAGAGATACTACAACATCTGTAGTAAACTCACCAAGGTACATGTAGTTTTATTCTGTATTCTCCACTATTCTCTATACTATCTGCAATTGGAGAAAATGTAGAAAGGTTGGCAAGTGATTGTTATATTTACAATGTAGTTCTGTACTGTAGTTGTGTGCCATTTATATACCAACTTAGCAAAGGAATACATCTAAGAAAGTCAGACAGTTTCATAATCTTCCCAGATAATTTCTTTTGTTCAGGTCTACACAGTGTCATTGTAGTAGGTCCCAATTCCACCTATCTTGCTCATGTAATGTCTGTACTTGTGGAAACCAAAGTTTTATTATTTACTAATTCTCAATACTGACTTTGTAGATACGAGCCCCTCCAGGCCAGGAGCCCAAAGTGTATGTGTTTGACGCAGACCACGAGAGACGACGCAAAGAGCAGTTGGAGCGCCTGTTTAACAGGTAATGTATCAATGTAGTACAAGTACATGTATAGTCTATGAGTAGTGTCCAGTATAGTAGTAGTAGTGTCCAGTATTTGATTATACTGCTGCGGAGGTCCCTGGCATAAGTATGCAGCTGTCAGCTAGTCTTCACACCAAGTTTCCAAATGGCTCTGTCCAACTTGTTCACAGCCTCTGTAGCCTCTTGACTGCAGTTGTGTGATAGTGTTAATGCTGCCACTGGCTTGTTCAACATGCCTGTAGCACTGGAGCCAGCATTATCACAGCACTGTTGTGATGTCTCTAACACTGTGTGTGCATGGTGTCTTTGTTTGTGCAAGGTTGTGAGTCTGTTGTTACTCACTTGACTAACATGTTACTGGAAAGGATTGCAGTACAGTATGCTGTGGTCTAACATTAATTGTACTTGCCAGAAAGAGCAGGGTAATTTCCCTTATTACATGGACTCTGTCTTTTCTGACAAGCCCAACAGTAGTGTACGTTCTTAGCAAGTTAAAGCTGGGTTACATTTCATACCATCTTTAATTTCAACAGAACACCAGAACAGGTGAAGGAGGAGGAATATCTTAACCAGGAGCTTAAGAAGATTGAGATGAGAAAGAAGGAGAGGGAGAAGAAGACTCAAGACCTGCAGAAACTCATCACAGCAGCAGACAGCTCTGATGCCCGCAGATCTGAGAGGAAATCCACCAAGAAAAAACTTCTCACCAAAGAGAAGAGAGAATCTTCGGTGTGTGCACTTGTCATCTTGTGCCATTTGTTTAGAAGCATCTCAGTATCAATAGTCTGAATTTGAAGATATAAGTGAATAAAAGTGCACCATCTAGTGGTATGAACATTTCTATATTACAATGTTTGTATGCTTGTAAGATACTCATCCAAATGCTGTATGGCAAAGGAATTGCTTGCAAATGTGATTTGAATTCCATTGACATTTCTTGAATGTGTTGTTTTTCCTTCAGGGCTCTGTGGATATCCCAACTGGTATCAAGTTCCCTGACTTCAAGCAGGCTGGTGTGTCACTCAGAAGTCAGAGGGTAGGTGTTTTCCTCACGTGTAGGACTGGCACTTTCTCAGCTTTCAGATCCATTTCATCCTTTTTTCACTGACTGGTTTTGTACTATATGAATGGAGCTGTTTTACATGTCACTCTGTCATCTCTTGTAGATGAAGCTTCCTTCCTCAGTTGGCCAGAAGAAGGTTAAGGCCATAGAACAACTTCTGGAGGAGTTAGGAATAGGTAAGTATATTTACCATGTTCCAATCTTTTCCTAGTCAGATGCATGTAATATCATTGTAGCATCATATTCTTAGACAAAATGCTGATCTATTGTACCATACCACAGAATGTAACCTTTCACTTACACTAACTGAATTCATAAAGAGTCAATGATTAACATTAGCAAGTAAGAAACTGTGTCATTAACTGATCACTGAAATTATTTTGTTACAGACCTGTATCCCATGCCTACAGAAGAGATATGTCGGGAGTTCAATGAACTCAGGTGCGTTGACAGCTTCATGAATTTTACAGCCACCCCACATTTATTTGATTCAAATCCACTATATGACTTCCTTCTTCCCAGGATACAAACAAGAAATATTTTGCTTGTTTGTTTGTTTGTAGGAGCGATATGGTATTCCTATACGACCTGAAGTTGGCCTACGCTAACTGTGAGTTTGAGCTGCAGACCCTGCGACATCGGTTTGAAGCCCTGGCACCAGGCAAGATGCCGCTGACCGTCCTCCCCACAACGGTGGGCCCGAGCACGTCAGGAGCCGCACCTGCAGAGAGTGAGGAGTCGCCTACACGGAAAAAGGTATGTCTTTTATCATAACATCCAAAAAAAGTTGAATACAAGCCACTACAATATTGGCAAAGGGGTTCAGTGAATTTGCATATCACTCTTAAAAAGTCTGCCTTGCATCTAGTTGTAATAATTCAGTCTGTAACTAATACACTGTGTTAAATCATGTTCCATGTACCATGAAGGGTGTTTGCTGCATTAAGTCTCATCTCACCTTGTCCATCCCTGTCTCTTTCAGGCCTCTGATATCATAGATGTTGTATCGACTGGTCCCTCCACCCCAGTAAGTATGCACTGACCACGGTGCTGTGTGTAGCCTTGGTGGATCTTTGTCCAAGTTGCCTGCTCGCTGCTACTGTCAAGCAATTTCTATTCCTGTTTGGCAGTCTGATTTTTACCTCTTCTGGGCTTGTAGTACAACACTGCTGTTTGTATATTTATAAAGATTGTGGGCTGAGTGCTTTATGTAGGATTAGAGGCTTCTAAACTCAGGAATAAGGCCACATTTATTTGATTCTGGATACACTACAAGCACAAAGTATAGACACATGAAAATAATACTGACTCACTCTCACTTCTTTGGATGTGAAAAGAAGCTGAGTTTGGTAAACACCTATTTCACTATTCTTTTGGAAAGCTGGTTTGTGAGGCATGCTTCCATTGCCAGGGCTAAATTGGTGTGGCCTAAGTTCTGTTCTTGCCTCTCTCTACAGCAGAGAAAACGCAGGGTTAGCGCAGCCGACCCAGGCAGTGCCATCAAGAAGACAAAGAAGTTGTAGATGTGGAGTGAATTATACTGGTTAGAATGATATAAACTGATAGATTGAAATATAATACAGTAGGAAAAGGCTACGTTAGTGTACATGATGATCTGGTCGTTAATGGGAGAAACTACAAGTACATATAGGTCATTTCTGCTGATTAAAGTTTGCACCCATCATGTACACAGTGGCATGGTTGAAAAGTTTTAGATGTCATGCCAGTACACAATCATCTGTGGAGCAGGGGGATAGACCACCTTAAGGTCATCCTCGTTGCTGCATTAGGAAAAGCAAGTTTGCATGTATCTTTGGAGATAATATAGAAACACTTTACACTTTGGGGTCTGTTTTTGAAGGTCCCAAGGCAGACCTACCTTATGCTCCATCAATAAGCCTTTTGAATGCAAGGCTTTTGTTTCATACACCCTAAGATATCTTGTAAGTTGTATATCATGTATGTTTGGGTCTTTGTTTCTTCCTGAACCCCCTCCCTCATTTCGTTTTTTTCAATCTTAGGGGAATAGATTTTCTCTTGTGAGAATATATCTCAGCCTTCATTGTACAATATAAGAGTAACAATAAAAACAAACAACAAAATCATTAGATCACCAGTGTCTTTTTATTTACATCTGATCCTTCCTTACAAAAGCATGTACAAATTTACTCCCATCTGTAACAGCAGAATATGTGCTACATGATAAATGATGTAAAAACATCAAGATACTGCCATGATTTAAAAGCCATCTACAGTGCTTTTTTTCTTCTCAAATACAGACAAGTGTTCTGACTACACTTCTTTACTTTATCAATACATAGGCTTTCACTACATTGCACACTCTGTAGCTCTGTCTTACAAATCAACTTCCAGTTTTGTGTGCCAGCCAGCAATCTGAATAGAAGATTTGAAAGACTAAGTCTTACAGCCATTTCATATAACCTGCTGTTAAGTACACTTACAAGTAGGGGCTGTGCCATTAAGGTCATAACAGGGGTGGTCAGGAAGATTGTCTTAACCCCTCAATATCTTGCTACAGTGCATTCCCTTTCGTTCTGAAAAACACATCTTGACCACCCCATGCTAAGTCTACAAACTGGTACAGCCCCCAAAACATCACACATCATGTCATTTCAATATAAAAAATCTCCAACAATATTCCTTCACTGATTGATAATCTTTCCAAGAATACTTAAGAAAAGGTTAGATATGTGGTCTACACCTGACTTCTGAAGTGTATTGCTTGATACCCTTCTTCATTAAATATTCAAACCATTTCTTAACCATTTTCAGATATTCAGCCTGACACATTTGTCTTAAGCATATGGCTTGAGTAAATCTCATTCCTTCATAATTTTACATCTTTCCTTTTTTCACAACGATTTTTTTCTTCTTTTTTTTTTTTTTAATTTTGTTCTTATTTAACATCCAACAATGGATGATCATCTATACTACCTTGTTTTTGGTCTTTTGCCTAGTACCCTTTTTAACAAATGTCAGGTACTTAGGCATAGCAAAATACTAATATGCTATACTGGTCTATAGTCATATTTTTGGTCTATTTTTTATCAGTGAGGTACATTTGTTGGTCTGTTTCTACCTCCACAAGCAACAATTTACAGGACTACACAAGATATGCCCACTTGCCACCTTCTATTCTTTTGAACCAATGTAAAACAGAAGTAGTGGCATTGCGAACATTTAAAATAATTTTACTAAGTGGGCCTTATGTCTATCTTAGGCCATTTCTAGTACAGGAGTGTTAAAGAAAGGACATAAATTTCCCATTCTCTTACTTAAAAAACACACCAATCTTGTCATCGCAACCTTGAGGGAAATCTTCCAAGTCCATTTTCAGCCTCCTGTACTGAGAATGGCCACTGTCTTCATGTACATCTACTGGGTTACATGGAATCACTAACATTTTGTATGTCTTTAATTTAACACAAAACATGGATCTACAAGGATCAACATGGAAACATAAAAGAGTGACCAATGATCCATGGCAAAGACTTAGCTGAAACTAAACAGGGTCTCGTCATCAGTAACACTTATACTGCAGCTTAAGTTTTACCACTAGAGTCCCCAGTTGAAGTTCAACTTTCTATGTCACCATAGTCAGGGTCACCCGTTAAATAGCTGCCAGGGCTTCACTTCCCGAAGGCCAGTGATTGGATGAGCTGCTGCTTCATCTCCTTGGTCGCCTGCTCCAGCTGTGCCACCTTCTCGCGAAGCTTGGCGTTCGCTGCTTCCAGCTCGACCGCCTTCTGCTCCATGCCTGCCTCGCGCTCCTTACGCTTTCGGCGGGAGACTTGGGCAGCGATGTTGTTCTTGCGGCGCCTGTCGATTGGTGGCTCAGCGGGGGAAGGAACGGGGGATGATGGGCTACTCTCGGAGGCCGAGAGGCGGGCCATCTTCACTGGAGGCTCATCAGAAGTGGAAGCCTGGGGGATGGCGGCTACGGTGGGAGGGTTGTCAGCAAGTGGGAACAGCATGGGTGCTGTTACATCAGTCGCTTCCTCTCCCTCTGTAGATTCACCTGCGCCAACCTGTGAAACAAAGGCTAAGTTTTTAAACTTTGCACTCGTTTCTAGAAAAGGAAACAAGTAAAGAAAAAGTGAGAAGCTCATCATGTATAGAGATTACAAAGATAGAATATAAAGATTTTTGTACTTTTATACAACAAAACAACCATAACCAACAAAAGGTTTGATCTATGTATTTCTTGTTATGATTTTAAAGATATGACCGACAAATAGAAGTTGAAGAAAACTTACCATCCCCATAAACTGGGACAGGTCGGTGAAGTCCAAGAAGTTCTCCATGTCCAACATCTGCCCAGCAAGATCACCACTAAGAAACTCATTTAAGTCACCATTGCAGTCAGTCAGTTCCGTAATGTCCTCAACACACTTGGTGCTGTCAGACAGGGAAGGCGTACCGACGAGCTCGTCTGAAAACAGGATGCAAACAAATATTGGTAAATGTAAGAAATATTTTCCGACTACACCACACCTTGTAGTGGGGCAGATAACTGAAAAAATCTTTCACTTTGTGATACAAGCACCAAACTTGGTACAGATACTCATTGGACTTTACTGTTTTGAAAAAGTACGCGGGCCACTTGATTTGACTTTCGGCGCCCCCTAGCGGCGCGTTTTGGTACTGCAGCAGACCTTCCGGGCTTTGTATCTCCTGTTCTAAACATGCTACAGTCATGATTTTTATGTGGTAGAAAGCTGGTAGGGTAAGAAACAAGTGACGTAAGTTTGGTTTCCCTAGCAGCTTGCGTTGGAACTACAGAGGCATTTTTTGCCGCTGCCGAATTGCCCTAGGGGCGCTTTTTGGTACTGCAGCAGACCTTCCGGACTTTGTATCTCCTGTTCTAGACATGCTACAGTCATAATTTTTATGTGGTAGAAAGCTGTTGGAGTAAGGATGAAGTGACGTAAGTTTTGTCTCCCTAGCAGCTTGCGTTGGAACTGCAGGGGCGTTTTTTTGCCGCTGCCGAATTTGAAGCGGAACAACTCCGAATGTTTAAAATGTCTAAAAGTATGGGACAGCTAAATGTTCAACTACAATTGTGATACAAGCACCAAACTTAGTACAGATACTCATTAGACTTTACTGTTTTAAAAAAGTACGCGGGCCACTTTATTTGACTTTTGGTGCCCCCTAGCGGCGCCTTTTGGTACTGCAGCAGACCTTCCGGGCTTTGTATCTCCTGTTCTAAACATGCTACAGTCATGATTGTTCTGTGGTAGAAAGCTGGTAGGGTAAGGAAGAAGTGATGTAAGTTTGGTTTCCCTAGCTGCTTGCGTTGGAACTACAGCAGCGTTTTTTTTTTGCCGCTGCCGAATTGCCCTAGGGGCGCTTTTTAGTACTGCAGTAGACTTTCCGGGCTTTGTATCTCCTGTTTTAAACAAGCTACAGTTATGATTTTATGTGGTATAAAGCTGTTAGCGTAAGGACGAAGTGATGTAAGTTTGGTTTCCCTAGCAGCTTGCGTTGGAACTGCAGCGGCGTTTTTTGCCGCTGCCAAATTGCTCCTAAGGGCGCTTTTTACCTGCATGTATGCAGGTATGGTTTTCACGGGCGTGGGAAAATTTGGAAGCTGGGGATTTAGGGCGCTGTATCTCGAGAAAGGATGGTGCGAGCACGACGATTTTTGGTACGTGGGTTGGGGGTGGTGGCCTGACACTCAGGTTTGATTTTGGGCCTCCTGGCGCTTGAACTTGACATTGCAGGTGGCATTTTTGGTGTTTTGGGGGCACTTTTGGCGCTGTGTGTCCGGAACGATACGCACCATTGCGACGATTTTTGGTGCATGGGTGGGAAGTTGTTGCCTGTTGCCTAGGATTGACTTTGGGCCTTGTCGCGTTTGAACTTGACGCGGCAGGTTGAATTTTGTGTCCGGGAGGGGTATTTCCGGAGTTATATCTTCTGAACGGTTGGTGCGGGCGCGATGATATTTGGCACATGTGTCGGCGGTGGCTGAATAATTCTCAATTTTGATTTTGGCGCCCTTGGTGCTTGAACTTGACATTTTAGGTTACCTTTTGTGCGGGCACGGGGCGTGCGCTGTATCTCCGGAACGCAAGGTGCCATTGTGTTGCTATTTGGTACGTGAGTTGTTGGTGGTGTCCTGGTGGTGAGGTTTGATTTTGGGCCTCCTAGTGCTTGAACTTGATACTGTATAGGTTGACCCTGTTTTGGTGTGGTTGGGGCATCCTCCCAATATCTGCTTGGTTCTGAAAACAGATTACGGTTGGGTGTAGAACCATCATCTGGCCTGGGGCAACCTTCAATGTATCAGGTTACTTTGTATCCCCTGTCTTACGGTGTGCCAGATGACGGGAGTGTACCAGATGATATATCTGTTGGTCTGGTATAATTGGAGTTTGCTTATTACTCTTTGTGGTGTTTCTAGAGCTGTATAGTACTGAGTTTAAAGTTCTGGTACAAGTTCATTTACCCTGTTGGCAATCATGGTTGAACTTGAACTTAAACAGAAGAAGATGCAATTTTCTAATGTGGAGGAGAACTGTATAGAGCGTGGGCATAAGAGAAAGGTATGTGTATGATTTGTCCTGTGTTTCTTTTTGTTTCTTTGGTAATGCCATTTCCAATTCCATACTGTATACAGGTAATTTGTAGTTTTGGGCTAGTCATATTCGCTTGGTTTTTGGGCCTGCTTAATCTATAGTACAGGCAGGGTTAAGTGGTGGAGGCTTAGCTTGGTTCTGTTTTAAATTCAGTATCGTTTGTTGCATTTTGTCGCGGCAAATATATGATGAAATTCCCCTTCTAAGCAACTGCTCATTGGTGTGGGGGGATGTTTGCTGGGTGTTGCTCTGACTACAACAGCTTCTGAAGTTTTCAAAGCTTCCATTGCCAGCAGCTTGCCATCTATAAATGGGATTGACAAGGACATTTTTCATAGTAAACTAGAGTTCGGGGACCTCATACCTCCATGAAATATTTATTGCTTTTTTGTGGATGGTATGTATGTTTATAGTCGGTTGTATTTGAGAGTTATGGTTATAAATGTTATGGGAAAGTAGTGGTGTATTTATTTAATGACACAGAGGATGTCCATCTGATTAGTAATTATTAAAATGTGACACTTAATTGTGCGTTTAAGAGGTCGACGGCATATGGTAGCGTGGTGTTCCTTAAGCTTGATGTTTGGCATTTAAACTGTCTAAGGTTGTCAGCATTATTGAGGTTCGACTATGTGCCTCAGAGCGGTGTGGTGGGAGGAAGTTGGGAAACTCAGAAAGAAGAAGGGATGTGGCCAACTTTAGTCAGATGCTGATTTGATTTTCCAACAATATGTCATAACATCAGCTGTTCACACGGTACAAAAACGAGATGCACACTTTCCTCTGACAGCCCTACACCAACTGTAAGATGAATACTTGGCGCCAACCGCGTCTGCTAAAAAAACAAGTATCATTGGCTAGAAAGAGACAACTAACAACTGTCCCTTATCGTAACAAAATCAGAACATCTGTATCGCCCATAAAACTTCTGAAACCCAACCCAGATGAGAGGACCTAATGGCATTTTAATCACCATGTCACTCAAATCAGCAGTACAGTATGTGAGACATCCATACCTGTTATGCATTACCGTTAAATGTACCTCAACTTCTTACAATTATACTTATGCTTCACATCTCCATGATATCCTAAGCAGACATAAATAAAACTAATTATCATCTTCAAAAAACCTCGGGGTTCCCCAAACATTACAAATGTTTCCCTCATACAAATCACCTCACCATCTGCTTGGAGCTGAGCCCATTAACAAACACTTAAAGCACGATGCCTGTTCCAATATATCGCAGATATAGGGGTGATTTCGGATATTATTACATCGATTATAACGACAGATACGGCGCCCAAAATCTCATCGATTCGAGATTTCATCACACCCCACCAACACAACAAGTATGAAACCAATCCATACAGCCGTTCTTGAGTAATCATCTACACAGACAGAGACACATAGGGGTTCCCCATACAGCTGTCATGAAATCACCTCACTATCTGCTTGCAGCTAAGCCCATTAACAAACACATAAAGCAGGATGCCTGTACCAATATATCTCAAATATAGGGGTGATTTCTGATATTATTACATCGATTATAACGACAGATACGGCTCCCAAAATCTCATCGATTCAAGCTTTTATCACACCCCACCAACACAACAAGTATGAAACCAATCCATCCAGCCGTCCTTGAGTAATCGTCTACACAGACAGAGACACATAACAGAAAATATAACCTCTATTCCATGACATTTCATGGAGGTAATTATGCTGTTAAATTTGGCTTAGGTACTACAGGAGATTTAGATTTGGGTTGGATGGATTGAATGAAAATATCATACCACCCTGGGGACTAACTGTTGCTGCTGCATCATGGGGGCCAGCACTATTCATATTGTCTAATGTCTATGGAACTACTATAAAAGTATCATTGGTCAAATTATGCAAGTAACCTTCCGATGTCAAGTGAATAACACCCCAGAAATAAATCTTTAATGAATATCATTGGAAGAACACAAACCAAGGAGATTTAGCAGCTGCATTAGGTCAGTACATTGAAATAGGAAGATATTAGTACTGAATATCATGTGACAGAGTAACTACATGTACATGGGCCATCTGAGACAAAAAAAAGGTTGCGTCTCAACAACTTCAAGGTACTGTGGTTGGTTACATACTTAAGAAATCCAAAATAAGTAATGTTCATCCATGTCCAAACTTACAAATTCAGAAAATGGAATTTCAGACTTTTGCATGGTGGACAACCAACAGGGTAAAAAGCTCATTTTTCCAACCACGTACCACAGACAAAAAGGCAAAAATACACAATAGCTCTACAGAAACCCAATACATTTCATGCAGGCCTGAGGTCTACGAACTCTTGTTGGTACTGCTGAAGACCTTCCGGGCTTTGTATCTCCTGTTCGAAACATGCTACAGTCATGACTTTTATGTGGTGGAAAGCTGTTGGTGCAAGGAAGAAGTGACGTAAGTGGTCTCCCTAGGAACTTGCGTTGGAACTACAGGGGCGTTTTTGCCGCTGCCGAATTCGAAGCGGAACAACTTCGGACGTTTAAAATGTCTAAAAGTGGGTTTTTGACTATGGGAAAGCTAAATGGTCACCTCTCAACCTTCTAAGGAGCTTTTTTTAAATACTTTTGTGAGCAACAGATGGTGAGAATTATAGACAAACTAGGACATATTGTGACGAAATATTTTATCATGACTGTAGCATGTTTAAAACAGGAGATACAAAGCCCGGAAGGTCTGCTGCAGTACCAAAAAGCGCCCCTAGGGGGCGCCAAAAGTCAAATCAAGTGGCCCGCGTACTTTTTCAAAAGAGTAGTATCACATGAGTATTTGTACTAAGTTTGGCGCTTGTTTCACAATTAGAGTTGAACATTTAGCTTTCCCATAGTCAAGAACCTACTTTTGGACATTTCAAACGTCCGGAGTTGTTCCGCTTCACATTCGTCAGCGGCAAAAAAACGTTGCTGCAGTTCCAACGCAAGCTGCTAGGGAGACCAAACTTACATCACTTCGTCCTTACTCCAACAGCTTCCTACCACATAAAAATCATGACTGTAGCATGTCTAGAACAGGAGATACAAAGTCCGGAAGGTCTGCTGCAGTACCAAAAAGCGCCCCTAGGGCAATTCGGCAGCGGCAAAAAAACGCCGCTGTAGTTCCAACACAAGCCGCTAGGGAAACCAAACTTACGTCACTTGTTCCTTACCCTACCAGCTTTCTACCACATAAAAATCATGACTGTAGCATGTTTAGAACAGGAGATACAAAGCCCGGAAGGTCTGCTGCAGTACCAAAACCCGCCGCTAGGGGGCGCCGAAAGTCAAATCAAGTGGCCCGCGTACTTTTTCAAAACAGTAAAGTCCAATGAGTATCTGTACCAAGTTTGGTGCTTGTATCACAAAGTGAAAGATTCCTCCAAAATTTGATGTTATCTGCCCCACTATTGGGAATACCAACTGTTTACACATGTAGAAGGAAGAGGGGAATACTTTGGACTGATTTCCCCCACAGCCACAGCTTCTATATATAAATTACACAATATGATGCAATCTGTAGAAATACTCCTTAGTTCTAGCATGAACAAAGCCAAATACTATAGACAGCATTCACAATAAGCGTCAAATGGTTTTGGGTTGGCATGCCTTGCGCTTGTGGGCGGGGCTATTTGTTTGGACGACTCTTGGCAGTGTATTGCACGTGATTGCGCAATCCCATGCAACATCAATGAAACACCTTTCCCGCCAAAGGATTCTAAACTAGGGAGTCGCTCATGGATAGCCAAATGAAAACTATGTACATGATGCAACCTGTGGTAACGTTGCCAACAAAGTGCTCCCATAAAAGCAGTAGACAAAGACTCGAGTGGTGATGACACTATGATGAAACGTTGCGCAACCATGTGTAATACATACCAACAACAATGGTCATCGCAGCGTATTTATTTCCCCCACCCAATGCCCATAAACCACCTCATTCAATGTTTTCCTGACCGAATTCCCGGATTGCTACGCTGTGATTTGTTATTGACACATCTCTTGGATACGTAAGTAGAATACTGTTTTAATGTTCTTCTATATTTACTAGTATATCACAGTACACTCGACTGGGGTTCACTGAAAATGTTCAGAAACTCACCGGTGTTAAATAGGCCACTTGGTTCCAGGGTCCAACGTAGCGCACTGTGTGTGGTCATCCTCGGTGGTTGTGGTAAACCCTGGGATGTCCAGCATTGCAACAAGCTCCTCGAAGGAGGTGGGAGTGGCGGGCACGTCTTGGGACGCGTTGTTCCCGTCTTCAATGGCAGCAATGGCAGTTGCGTCGTACAAGAAAACGTTGGCGTCGGTCTGCATGGTGTTACTTAAGCTCGGGGTGGCGACTGTAGGGAAGGATGCCTCCGTGATGTCCGAAATGATGAAGCCCTCGGGTGTGCCGAGTCTCTCAAGTCCAGATGGTTCCACTTTCACAGGTAGTTTTACCTGGGAAAGGGCGGGGATGGACTTTAGACAAAAACTACCATGACACATTTACAGTCTTAAAAAGGGTAGCCCGATACACCTCATTACAATTTCAAGACTAGCTGTAGTGTTCTTTGGTATTGCCATCTTAAGAAAGTAAATCCTAAATTCAGGTCGCGCCGCCATTTGCAAACTGGGAACATGTGCGAACATGTACGATATGCGTAACAACTAGGCTCACTTCCGGGTTTGAAACAGTCGCCCGTTTTTCGCAAATAACGCAAAGAAAACGTTGTTTATAACACGATTGCGACGCAGACATGCAAGTCACAATTACCTTTTCCTCGGTCCTTGCGGACTGCTTCGATCCCTGCCTACTCTCCTTACTCACAGACTTGCCTTGATCGAAGTGACGCTGCCGGCCGGTGTTGCACTTTATGATGAAACCCCCGGCAACCTTAAGACCCGTGACGTAGTAGGTCAACCAATCAGCGCTGAGAAATGTGTCCATCTGAGCCAATCAGAAAGCAATGCTGTGAGGGAATCCCCTCGAAATAGATATGACTTCATCACGAGCCAATCAGAGCGCAGAGTCAGAAATAGCTCGCCGCCACACCCCCAACACACCTAGGCATGCCCAGATCGGAAAAGTGAGAAAAACAAGTGACGTAGCGATGACGTTTCGTCTGTCCAAATATAATTAAGTTGTTTTTCAGTCTTTCTCTTTCTTATCAGCGTTCCAGATAATCAATGTCCGTAAAATATTCTGTTGGTGAAGACGTGGACTAAAAATATGCACATACGGTAATATTTTCAAAAATACTTACAACTGCAAGTTTTATGATAAAACTTGCAGTTGCAAGTATGTTTGAATCATGATCCGTCTTCTTGATATTGCCCAAGCTGTTCAAAAAGCAAAACCTGTCGAACAACCCAGATTGACCCAGAAGAAACTACAAGAATCAGGAATATATGCATTACATGATGCAATGTGTTGTAGTGGTTGCTACAACAAAGGGATGCATCCACAAAGAGAGCTAATCTAGGACTGTCTACCTCGAATCTCTTGGGATATGGACAACGTGTACGTCACAGCTGAGGCATTTCAAATTCAAAGAAATTTGGGGAGGACTTGTATCTAGCAAAAACACTCAAGCAGACTTGCCCAGCAAAGTAGACCTCTACAATATTTTTTGAAGATTTGAAAACTAAACACAAACAGAACAAAATATTCATAGTTACATATCCTTGCACTATGCACTTCATGTGTCTGCATCTTTTATAGATTGTTTGTTTCTCATGTTCTGGCATGTTTTTGGCTGTATAATCTGAAGACACCTGGGTTTAGTATCTTCCCCAGCATTTTACCCTCTCACACAAGAATGGCTTCATGTTGACCTATTATCTAATCATTTATCAAAGGAGCAAATATTTGTTTGTAAAGCACAAATCAATTGAAACACATCAGAGATTGCATGTATAAGCTGTATCTGTTTATTTGGCACAAAACTGCCAACATACAGAAATACATCACAGACTGTCATATTCAAAATATGACACACTTTTGTCCTAATACCTGCAACTAGACACGAAAAAAAATTTATAGATGTCTGTGTTAAATATCTTTTGTCCAAACAAATATGGGAGCATCTTTGATGTCTACAAATTAAGTTAAACTGTCAACATCGATTGAAGACAATATTGAATGATTCATAAAAAATTCCAGACATGAGTAACTTTTCTGAAGTCCTTGATTCATGACTCATTCACTGTACTTCTGTAATGTCAAAAAACGAATTACTACATAAAGCAATATAGTGACTTTCAATTCAACAGTTGCTTTGCAATGCTAGTACATGTAGGACACTTTCCAATCCATGACCTATAGCAGAACTATAAAGTATTGCTAGCACTAGTGTGACTGTTCCACTGTCTATCCAATGTTGTTGATCCAGTCCTCCACCCCTGTGATGTTCAGCTTCCCCTCCAGACAGCTGCATTCCACAAACGCCACCTGCTGCTGCAGCTGTGTGAACTCAAAGTCTTTGTCTTTCCTCCCTAGGAAGGTGTTGTTGTTACCACTACTGCCATCTGTACCTGTTGTTTAAAAAGAACACAACAGCATTATACATGATGCAAAAAATGCTTTTATGTTAGATTTGAGAAAAAAATCAAAATGGAATAATACTGATTTACAATATCCAATGAATGAAAAGTAATACAGTAGCTCAGTAGGTCTACTTTCTAAAACACTTCTCCATTCCTAAAAAAAAAATATTACTGCTAACAATATTGTATAGCTGGTAATATATATTGAGTTAACAATACTGTATTTGATGGAACATTTCAAGTGTGTTCACCATACCTTCAAGAGCGGCTTGGCGAGTCACTCGCAGCATGTTGATCTCCTTCTCAAGCATTCCCTTCACAACCTTCTCCGACTTCGCCAGGGTCATGTCCTGCTTGTTACACACGATCAGGAACGGAGCTTTCGCCAGCGCCGCATCCACCAGCAGGATGTACAGGAACTCAGCGATGTCTCGGAGGTCGCGTTGAAACGTGGAAGAATCCAGCAGGTAGACGATGGCCTTAGCGGCCGTCTTGTGCTCATCCACGTTCAGGAGACGCAGTCGCTCGTGCCCTGGGAGGTCTACAAGCTGTGTGGTGGGGGATTGAACAATGTCAATATCCCTACTTTCCTGCAAGCTGTACACATGTGCATTTGTACCTCATCTCTTGACTTACCTATCCCTTGACCTTCTAGTGGGTCATTGGGGCACTATGCATTTGTACAACACCATTAACTTTTAATGTGTTAAAAATGCATAAAAGAAACAGAAAATTAGAAAATTCTTACTTCTTAGTCAGATATCTTTATTACATTTGGAAACGTTGCAACAAAACAGCAAGGCCACAATATAGAAGGAAATATGACTTTATTTGACCTGCAAGACTGAATGGGACCTTATACTGTATAATGCACAGAGACATGTACATACACACTCTGATTCTGACCCCAAACCCACCTGTAGACTGCCTTTCTTGCCCTCCTGTAGGTTGTAGGTCCCTTGGTTCTTCTTGATGGAGGTGTGAGTTTTTACTGATTTTCTCTCCGTTAGCTGTGAAAAAAATTTAACAAGTTTTGAAATATCAGAAACATTAACATTACATTTCATCTATCAGCTATAGGTACTTATTTGATGAACCTAAACAAGTCAGAACATAACCAACCCAGAGCACCATCTGACCATATTTAACAGTAATGTACATCATACATTGGAGGGGGGTAGGACGTGGGTTGGCCCTAGATGATCTTCGTCAGCGAAGAGACATCATACATGTTATCTTCTTGAACCTCCTGTCAGCAGTCAAACAAAATCTTCTTTTGGTACCATTCTACACAATAAACAGTTAGGTTAGGGCTATTTCTTAGTTTTCACCTGAATAGTCAGTCAAGACAAAAGTGAAATTCTTTTATTGAAAATGAATAGCTTAGCCTGTCAATAGTGTGTGTGTGTGGGGGGGGGGTCTTATTTTCAACAGCCTCTACCTCTTTCATTACACACTGTATAGTGGTCCGACTTGTCTGTAGTCCGACTTGTCTGACATTCGCATCTCTTCATTAAAATATTTATCTTGCCATATGGTGATTTACGTAACAAAGTTACTGCTCTGATCATGAATGAGTTGTAAAAAGTGAAACGAGGTTGATATTTTTAGCTTACAAAAATTCTATTAAATAAGTTGTCAAATATACTGCGTGCCATCTCAATACAGACCTTGAGAACTAGGTATTATTTTAAAACACAGCATCGAAAAAGAAGTGACTTCCGCTGCCCCCCTCCCCACGTACCTGACCAAAGAGTGTTGTTTTCCCGCTATCACACAGCCCCACCAACAGAACGGCATTTCTGCTGCTTCTCCCGCCGAAGACGAACTTGAGGATCACGGCTGTGAGCACCACAACCAACAGGGCGACCAGCACGGGCACAATCACGGCAGGGTCCAACATATCCGCCACGCTAGCGTCAGGCATCTTGGAAACTCTATAGGGGTTCACAATGGAGTTTTTCCACAACACCTTTTGTAGTCTGTGCCAAACTACAGACAGTTGGGTGCCCGCTGACTAATATCTGAATCCTTGAAAAATGCATAATTCTTGGGACTTTTATATGGTCAACAGTGCATTTTACCCAAGTTCAAATGCAGTCGAAAAATGATTCGGGTACTGGAAACCCTACATATGGCCCTCCATAGTTTAACCTTTCAACTCAAGAGATAAAACGAAGGGTCGCAAACATAAAACGTTTATATAATTTCTTAATATTTGACAAGTATCGTGACTATAGGATACAGTTTAGTGTCTTGTCTTATTTATGTAAGCTATATCAGTTTTTACTTTAACCTTTTTCCTGTATACATAGTTACCTTGGCTAGTATTGAATTCATCTGTTTTATATTTACATATCATCGCCCTCTCATGAGAAACCACACATGTGAGTTGGGATGTTGCAACACTGAGAAGCAACTTCTCCACGAAGATAATGGCCGTGGCATTCAGCAGTGACAGTTCAGAAGTCATCAACAGATCCCTCGGCATCTCCTCTCCTTCCAGAACGTCTCCTGACTCGGTGGAGGCGCTGTACGAGATCTCGAGATGTGTGGAGTGGGTGAAAATCCGTGGCTTTCACAAGGTAGGTGGACGCCCCCCTCCCCATAGTCAAAACTGGGTTTACGGAAAAGCCTGGGCCCAGCAGGCTAGCCTGCAGGCTAGCCAGGCCACCCTTTTTGGGCCCCAAGGCTATTGATGGGGTTTGACCCATAATAGATTTTTTAAAACATAAAACTGGGCAACCCACAGTTCCAGTGCATGCAGGGTGCATTGGACAGAAGGCAACAGTTTGGTCTTATCTATGGGGGGATTGGGGTTCAATGGTTTACAGCAATGAATAATCAACATCAACTACTGTAACTCCAAGGGTTATTAGTACATTTACTTTTTCTTTGACTGTAATGGCAGTAATTCCTACAATACTTATAGTGACTATCAGTAATTGTCCTACATGAGAGAAACGAATAGCACAAACAACACTAACCTTGCACGTCATATTATACACCCCCCCTCACATACAATTGACACATATAAACACATAACATACATGAGGGTCTGCATGGGGGGGTCCTGGTAACGCTTAACGGTGAATTCAGGAGGCCCGGTAACGCTTAACGGTAAATTCAGGAGGCCCGATAACGCTTAACGGTAAATTCAGAAGGAGCTACAACGCATAACACTTAAGTAACATTGACGTGCAGTCCTATTCAATGGGTGAAAATATCCGACTAATGACATTGTGAGAAGCAAAAGGTGCCCAGAACCCGGAGGAATGACAGGGACAATGTCCATGACATCTGTAAATTGACGGAGGCAGATCTAGAGTTCCCAGCCCGCCACAGAGACGGCGGCAGCAAATTTCTTATGAAGGGATTGAACTATTGTTTCAGCACATGGAGCGCCGAAGGCGCGACGCATTCCAGGGGGGTCCGGGGGTATGCTCCCCGGGAAAGTTTTAAAATCAAGACCCTCTTAAATGCTATTTCCTGCATTTTGGGGCAAATTTTGCAGACCGACTAAGTTAGGTTGATTTTGACATTTTCATCAAATTACACATAGTTATAGCTTTGGCCTCCATCCCCAGAGCCCCCGACATATTTTAACATTTCGATTCGAGCCCGGAAGGCACGAGACGTTGCAATATAAGTCCGGGGAAATTTTAAAATCTGGACCGTCTGAAACGCCATTTACTGCCTTTTGAAGGACAGATTTTGCTGTAAGGCGAAACTAAATTAGATATACAATTGTAACATTTTATTACAGAGAAAAGGTTGTTTTGTGCGAAAACCTACGCCCCTAATATATTTTCGCCATGTCGTCGTAAGCGCCAAGGGCGCAAGCCGTCACAAGGGAGGTCCGGAGAAACCTCATTTTCTGCATTCTAGGAGTACTTTTTGCCCGAAACTAAGCTTGACACTGAAATCTGTATGAGTGATAAAGTTTTTGAGGGCAACGCTTCCGCAACATATTTTACCCTGTCCAGAGCCGAAGGCCGGGAGGCTCGGAGAAATTTTGAAATATGGACCCTTTGAAACGCCATTTCCTGCATTCTCAGGGGTTCTATCTGGCATTAGACTTCGCGTGTACAACGGGTTACGAAGAATTTCTTGGTAACGATTAACGGTGAATTCGGGATAACAAATAACGATTAACGTTGAATTAAAACGACCAATAACGCTTCACGAAGAATATACCGATAACGATTAACGTTGAATTAGAGCGGGTCGGTAACGATTAACGGTGAATTAAAATGGCTCGTAACGCTTAACGGAAAAAGGCATGCAGACCCTCATACATCCATTCCTACATCCATGCTCACTCACACTTTATGTTTGAGACATCTGTTTCAAATTTGATGTTTTGGCAAACAGCCCCTATCCTAGAGGACCAACTGTTGTCTTGGGTTACCACTGACCCAGTTTTTCTACAAAGAAATTTCATGTACAAACACACACAGTGACACACCCACCCATACATGCATGACATCTGTTTTGAATTTGATGTTGTGCGCTATCATTTCCTGACCCATCTATTCTTTATTTCGCCTAGTACCCCTCCCCTTCAGTCTTAACATTTCCAGCATTTTCTGTTGTATACTTGGAATTTAGTTGGGTTATGATTGTTTTCTTCCAGTCTTGGTTGAGCTATTCATTGCAAGCCCAGCAATATGATCAACTGTTATCTTTCCCCATCCCATCCCAGCCCCATCCCACCCACAGCTGGGATTGTCATTGACCCAGTTTTTTATTTAAAAAACTTCAGCTGCAGACCAAACCCCATGCATAGCCTTGGGGCCCAAAAAAGGTAGTCTTTCAGGCTAGCCAGCCCAGCTCCTGGGCCCAGGCTTTTCCGTAAACCCGTCAAAACTTGGCACTGATGCTCATGCCTGACAATTGGAAAACACCTGATTTAGAATACAGTATACCGTTTATGAGGATTATGATAGAAATATGATAGACAGTAACTTTATTGTACTTTCGGTGTCAGGAAGTTGCTGTATTAGTTTTGAAACACAAGTCAACGTCTTAAGGTTCCAAAACCCTCTGTAGCTGCTGTACATGTAAAATCGAAATTGACCAATGTTATCTTACTTGTAAACATTAACGTTACCTGTCCAGTTTTAAAAATGGATCTCTGCTTACATGTCAGGTTGCCCTGCAGTTCCCAGACTGTCTCCTTGTAGATGCGACAGAAGTTGCTTCAAAGATGGAAAAGAAAACTGGGGCAAAGGTGTACATCTTAGGAGACACATCCTATGGAAGGTAAATTATGTGAGAGTAGTTGAGTTTAGATTTCCTGCCATTCTTTAGTACATTTTACACATGTGTGTGAAAGAACATGATCTTGACATAGGGGCTTAACCTGAATAACATTACTAGTACATGTTGTTTTGTACATGCGTGTTTATGTGTTTCCGCGACAAAAGGCTAATTAACTACCTATTCTACTATCATTTTAGGTACATGTGGACTTTTAAGACAAAGCAAAGTAGGGATATAACATTACATATGTAACGTTACTAAAAGTAAAGAAAATTGTACTTAAGACTTAAGTACAAGTTATGTCTTCCTGGCAATCTATAAAACAGTGTTTTCTTCTCCCCACAGTTGCTGTGTAGATGAGGTGGCTGCCCAGCATGTGAATGCTGACTGTATCATCCACTATGGCCAGTCCTGTCTGAGCCCCACCTCCCACCTGCCTGTCCTGTATGTGTTCTGTTGTCGACCTGTGGATGTGGAACACTGTGTGCAGAGTTTCAGGGACCTCATACCTGACCAACACACCAGAGTCATCCTCATGTCAGATGTCACTTACTCTGCTAGCATCAGTAAGTGTTCTGTTCCTGTATCTGTACTGGTATATATACAGTCATAAGTTACCCCTTTTTGGTGAAGCACTGGCATGTAGATCAGACTGGTTCTGATGCATGTAGTGACTTGTCACACATATTAAACCTTTGCATAGTTATATACAAACATTGTTTGTATATAACTACTGTATGCAAACTCCTACACTAGTATCTAATGAAGGAGCCCTTGCAGTTTTTCAATAGTTTCACCAGGGTTGTAGCCAGCCTGAAATAATTTTCCATCACCTTAAATTTGAATCCTATTGAGCGCCGAAGGTGCAACATTCCTAGGGGGATCCAGGGGCATACTCACCGGAAAACTTTGAAATCAAGCCCCTCTGAAACACTATTTCATGCATTTTGAAGCATAAATTTTGCTGGTAGACTAAGCTGTTCAATGGCATCTGTTTTGGTGAAAAATTACACAAGGGAGACAGTTTTATCATATGTTTACATATTGTCACAAGATAGACCGACGCTGTTGTTCCGATGTTGCTCTTTAATCCATGAAATCTCTAAATCTACATAGCAGGACTTCACACTGCCGAACTCTCCTCTCCTGAACCCCTCCTCTCTGCTCATGCGCAGTTAGCCTTGGGCATGCCTAAAACTATTACAGTGACTCCGTCATACATATCAAGTTTTGTTCGTCACAGAGGCAAATTTTTTTTTCCGTCCCCAACTACAAAATTCCGTGAAAGGATGGAAGGAGGGATGCTGCCTACAACCCTGAGTTTCACTATGCTTAGTGTGCAAACATGTTTCCAAAATTGTCCTACTCAGATATACCAGTCCCACCCTCTGTTGTACATTTTCTCCACTGCTATAATCTCCATGTACTGATGATTTGGGTGTTTTTGTATTTCAGATGACATCAGCACCAGGCTTAGTCAGGAGTACACACATTTGGTCACCTCCCGTCTCAACATACCAGACTCCAAACTGGATACAGAGTCCTCTACAGAGATGAGTGAGCACACTACAGACAGCACACCAACACAGGAAAACACTCTTAAACAAGATAGCCAAGTCATCTGTAGGTTTGGTAGAACATTCTGTCTCCAAGCAGATACAGAGTTGGACTCGTATTCAATCTTCTACATCGGAGAAGAAAGTCTAACCTTAACGAACCTTATGATGGCGTACAACAGGTGTACATTC
The DNA here is from genome assembly GCF_000003815.2 of Branchiostoma floridae. Taxonomy (NCBI): domain Eukaryota; kingdom Metazoa; phylum Chordata; class Leptocardii; order Amphioxiformes; family Branchiostomatidae; genus Branchiostoma; species Branchiostoma floridae. The sequence continues at coordinate 5,273,873 of NC_049993.1, read as the reverse complement.
TACAGTTACAACCCAGAGGAAAGAAACTGTCGGAAAGAAACACTGAATGTCAACAAAGCCTTGATGAAGAGGTACTACATGGTAGAAAAAGCCAAGGAGGCAAACGTGGTTGGAATTGTCGCGGGAACACTTGGCGTCTCAGACTACCTTACTGTGATCAACAACTTGAAGGAGATGATAAAGAAAGCTGGAAAGAAAAGCTACACGTTTGTCATGGGGAAGTTAAATGTGCCAAAGCTGGCGAATTTCATGGAAATTGATGTGTTTGTGCTCGTGGCGTGTTCAGAGAATACTTTGATTGATTCGTCAGAGTTCTACCGTCCGGTGGTGACGCCGTTTGAGATGGAGCTAGCGTGCAACAGCGCCCGAGAGTGGACAGGAGAATACATCACAGACTTCAGAGAACTGCTTCCAGGTAGACCTTTAAATTAGCTATCCCCATCATCAACATTCATTCTCTATGATGAGTTGAAAACAAAGGAGCTATTTTGTTTAAATGTGAGAAAAGTTGTTTTAAGGTATCTCGGTTGGCTAAATTGGCATTTTGACCTTCCACTGTTTTCTTATTAATGAATTAAGAAAGAATGGAGCCGTAACGAATGTTGATAGATGGGCATTAGAGAATTCAAAATCTGATTTTTTGGGGGCCAAATTGATGACGTCATCATTTTTATTGCCTCTGATAGAGCTACAAACGTAGTGTTGCGCAAATTGATATCTACTAATGATCTGTAGAAATTAGAAAATGTTTGTTTTCATCTAATTAAAAAAATTTAATTCTTAATAACTACAGATCTTTAGTAGATATCAGTTTGCGCAACACTACGTTTGTAGCTTTCATCATTATACAACGAAAAACGAAGTTTCATTACAGTGGTATGTACCAAAGTGCTGTATTTTGTCATAGAAAAAAATAATATCAGAGGTAATAAGAATGATGACGTCATCAATTTGGCCCCCCAAAAATCAGATTTAGAATTCTTTAATGCCCATCTATCAACATTCGTTACGGCTCCATTCTTTCTTAATTCATTGATAAGAAAACAGTGGAAGGTCAAAATGCCAATTTAGCCAACCGAGATACCTTAATGCAAAGAGAAACAGGGCTCAGAAGTAGTCATTTCCACATGTGTAGGGACCAAAAATAACTTTCTTCAGTACACATAGTTGACAAATACAATGTTGTTTTTCACAAGGTGCACCATCACATGTGCCTATGAGTGAAGGGACAGGTGAGGATGAAACAGACGTGTCGCTGATCTCAGGAGGAATGAGGAGGGTGGGGCTGAGAGAGGAGGAGGCAGCAGGCAGTACAGCCGTGGTGAAGAGAGATGATGTGCTCACTGTGGCTGAGAGCAACTCAGGAGGTATGTGCTGGTGTTCACTTGCAAACTGCTAGGGGGTGCCTTTGCATTTTTATTCCTTGTAGAGGCGTTGGAATAGCCAGAGTGTTATCCTAGTTATTTTACTGGGGCTCCTATACTATAGCAGAGGACAGAGTATGGGAGTCCCAGTAAACTAACTAGGATGCCATCCAGGCTAAAATTGATAGCATTCACTACACTGGCAAAGGCTGTGAATAATCTATGATTGAATCACTGCCGGGACGTATAGTATGTTAAAACATTGATACTTCCAAAACAACTTGTATGTATGAAAAATAAATATACTTTTTGTAATGTTTTTGTTAAAGACTATTACACCTTTTTTTTTTATTTTGACATCTCTTATTGAGAAATGAATACATTTATGAACTGATGAGATGTTGAGATACATGTATAACACTATGGCATAGATAACTTTGCTGCCCATTAAAACTTGTCCTTCTCCCTTCATAGCATCCTTCCTGCAGTCCCTGTCCTGGCAGGGTCTGGAGCAGAAGCTGGGAGAGACTGAGGTCACCACTGCTGTAGAGGGGAGGAAGGGGATAGCAGCAGGGTACAGTCATGAGCCAGGGGCTGGAGCAGAAGCTGGGAGAGACTGAGGTCACCACAGCTGTGGAGGGGAGGAAGGGGATAGCAGCTGGGTACAGTCATGAGCCAGGGGCTGGAGGGGACGAGGGGAGAGACTGAGGTCACCACTGCTGTGGAGGGGAGGAAGGGGATAGCAGCTGGGTACAGTCATGAGCCAGGGGCTGGAGGGGACGAGGGGAGAGACTGAGGTCACCACAGCTGTGGAGGGGAGGAAGGGGATAGCAGCAGGGTACACTCATGAGCCAGGGGCTGGAGGGGACAAGGGGGGTCCTCAGGTGTAAGGGGGTGGGGAGGGTTTTCAAAAATACAGGTCAGGTTCTAGTAAGGAAGGGGTTTTATCTGGTCACATTGGATGGCCCATATTTTATACCTTGGTAAAGACTTGGGCTGCACAGGCAAGCATTTTGGGTCAGTCCAAATTATCCTTGTTGCAATTTGAATAAAATTAGTAAGTAAGTCCACTTTCCTTTTGAATCTACACTTTATCTAATCTTTATTTCATAATCTGCCATAGGCATTGTTTTTTTAGTTATTGAAACAAGAATAACTAAAGAAGTAATGAAAATCTTATTATGTTGAAAACCTGTAAATCTTATAAATAGATTTTCTGTTGACTCAATTTTTTTAGATTTTTCTGTATTTCTATGTCTGTCAAACAGAAAATACAATATCTTTAACTGATGTTATTTTGAGTTTTATGTTTGAATATAAGTTTGATTTCAATGATAATGGCAACCTGATAAAATTTTATTAACATTTTACTGGAATCATTGCTATCTCATAAACAAACCAATTTACAACATGAATACCCCCTGGTAGAAATTATATGTTGCAATTTCCAGATGGGTAGTGCTATTGGCAAACCCTTGCTCCTTACATCTTATCTCTCTTCTGCAAGCATAACCTTCTATAAATAATACAGTACCATCCTGAAATTTGAAAACAATTTAATTTGTACAAATAATGTAGCCCATGTACTTATTATATAGCAGTTTACTGTTGACACAACTTTTCCATCCAACCCTGCCCTGGTTCCCTGGTCATGGCGTTCAAAGGGACGACTACAGTAAGAGTAAGTCCCAAACACTGGAGCAACATTACAGCAGACAACAATGTCTTCCAGTAATGTTTCAAACATGGTGCTCACGAGGTGAATGATGTCTACCTATCACTTCAAAATGTACGCCTGGGGTCCAAATGGACCCCACTCGGGTGTTTGAGGGTTAAAACATGGTGCTCACGAGGTGAATGATGTCTACCTATCACTTCAAAATGTACGCCTGGGGTCCAAATGGACCCCACTTGGGTGTTTGAGGGTTAAAACATGGTGCTCACGAGGTGAATGATGTCTACCTATCACAATGTACTGGCCCATTTTAAGAAAGCCTGGGAGCCAGCCGGGATCAGGCAGCTAGGACCCTTCTCCCGACGGAAAGGGTAGCGATAACTTCTTCAGGCTTAAACTCCCCCGGAGCACTAATGTGAGATCTGCGGGCTGACTGACTTGGGTCCCCGAACAAAACTCGCTAGCTACCCGGTCCTGTCTGGCTCCCAGGGTAATTTTAAGACAATTGTAAAATTATTCCTTGGACTGTTTCTTTTCTGAGAATAAACCTTTACCAATGTAGATGTATTACTTATATCTTCTGCAGTCATAACTTTCTAGAAATAGGATAATTCCATTCTAGAGTATTCAAAAGTTTGTGAAAAACAGAGATGTTGATAAGATGTAACCTCTTCATAGCAGCTGTCATAAGGGCTTTATCATTTAGAGTCCAACCTTACCTGTACCCTGCTCAACGACATGTATAACATGAATGCTTTGTAAAACAACATATACCTCGTGGAAGATTGCTTCATCTGATTTGAATTCTAAGAGGTTTGATCTGTACAATGAATCATCTTGACTTTTGATTAACATTGGCTACTGTATATCATAGAGGAGGGTACTATATGCACTGTGTGGTTTTTGCAGCAGGTCACCACCAGCTGTCCCTGTGGTGCCATGGCGACACCCCCTGGGTGCTCTATATTTGTAGTGATGTGTTTGAATCTGCCCGTTAGGTCAAACAGTTCCACACGATTGTTTCCACTGTCTGCCACAATGATGTTACCTGAACTGTCTGTACCACTGCCATATGGATGCTTCAGCTTACCTTCACCACTTCCCTCACCTCCAAACTTGAACAAAAACTTCCCAAAGTCATCGTACACGAAGACACAATGGTTGTCCCAGTCTGACACAAGAATCCTCCCTTCTCCATCTACAGAGATGTACATGAGCCGCTTCATCCTCTGCTGCCAGAAAAGGGATGACAACCAACCTGAGCCTGGGGCTTTCCCATCCACAGTTCTCACAAGAGTTCCATCTGACCCGAGAACTATCACCTCTCCCCGAGCTCTACCCCAGTCTTCTACTATGGTTTGTGTGATGAGGATGTGGTTCATCCTGGTGTCCACAGCAACTCCTCTTTGGCACCCTGCCTGTTGTAAGTGAAACTTTCTCAGCACCCTGCCGTCTTTGCTATAATGTACAGCAAAGTTAGCAATCTTTAGGCATGTTACCCCCACCACCCACACTCCCAACCTGCCCATTGCCACATCAACTGATTCCATACCCTGTCCACATAGCTCGATCATAGGGAACTGGCGCACAAACGTTCCCTGCAAGGTGAAGACTTGGATTTTCTTGATCCCAAGATCTGCTACATAGATCTCTCTTTCATCCGAGACTGTTACACCAAGAGGTGTGCTGACAGTTGCTGTTGTTGAGCCCAGTCGACCAAACGATATTATTTTTTCCTGGTGGTGATCACTGATTGGAGCAGGCTGGAACATGACATGTCCCAATACTTGCACAGAGGTGTTTATTGGCTTGAAGACTGCAGACTGAGATTGTGTAGTACTTGGTGCTTCCTTTTGTTGGTATGTCCCGATGACCTCCGTCAAAATAGCTTCCTGACTGTGAAACCCTACCCCTCCCCGCTCCATTTCTTGTTCAGCTTGATCGCAGGCAGTAGATAGTCGACTGATACCTGCTAGAACTTCGTCCCTTTTCTTCTGTAACTCTTCATTGTTTTTACCCTGATTTTCTTCTACTGCAGACAAGAGATGGACTCTGTTCTCTGCGAGTTCCTGCGCTGCTTGTTTGTGGGCCTGAATAATGCTGTTGTCTGTCAATCGTTTTTGTTCATTCAGACTTTCCTCTTTCTCCCTCAGGCTTTTGAGGAAACTACAGTAGGTTTCTAAGATTCTCCTCCCCTCATCAAGAAGTGCTTGGACGGGGGGCTTTCTTTCCTGTGAGGCCCTCTTCAGGCTTATAGTGACATGATCACTGTGCCCTTCATCCAAACATTCGTTGCAGACTGGCTCGTCACACTGTTTACAGAAGAGTTGGACTTCTTCATGAGGGTGGGACTGGCATCTGTCTCGGTCCTGTGGTTGCTCCCTTGCGTCTCCTGATGGAGTGTTCTGGTACTGCAGCCTCTCGCAAAGGCTTGCCGCAATAAGGTTATCAGGTAGTGACTTGACCTCTTGACGTTGCAACCTGACTTGTCGACGACAGTTCGGGCACATGAAGCGCACACCCCCACCTGCATGGTGCTGTAGACAGCCCTGACAGAAGGTGTGCTGACAGGGCAGCACCTTGGGCCTGGTGAACAGCTCCAGGCAGATGCTGCAGGTCAGTTCTTCGCGGATCTGTGCTCTCAGGCTTGACGGTGCAGCAGTCGCCATGTCAAAAGTTGATCAATGAAAATAATCTTGATCACTTTGGCTGACGGTCTCGGAGTTAATTCAGAATAGTGTGTTTCAGTCCTTTAACACTGTTAAGAAGGTGTTGACAAAAGTCGTCAAAACACAAGAGGCCAGGAGCACAACATCACACCCTTTTAGGTTTGAGATAGCAGACGACGACGAAAATCCGTGATGGCGGTCTAGGTTCAAATAGATCTTTTTCACGGACGTTCGAAAGTGACTGTGACGTCGCAAGAAAACGAAAAAGATCCATTTCAGGAATGTTCGAATTTTACCGTTTGGCAGCCACAGCAAAATATAAAATTGACATCCACGGCGACCTTCAACAAGTGGGCGGCTACGGTTTCATTTTCCCGAGCGGCCCTGAAGAGGGACAGTTCGGAAAATTAATATCAAACGCTATTTGATTATGCTCGGGGCCCCTGTTCTTCTTCTGTCAGCCCACAAGATCACTGCACCGGTACAATACATTGGACTATCGTTACTATAGGCAAACACATGTACACATTATTGGTCCGTTATATTTTGACCGCGTTTCCCCCAGAATTGTTGCCTTTCTTTGTATCGTCATAGTTGATTGACCAAAATGATGACACGTCTCATTTAATCATACAAAACATATCACGTAGATTGATAAAGCATGACAATGGCTTCAGATACTCCCCCGAGCACTGTCATGACAAGAGAAAAGTAATTTGTTTGCTGTCCTGGATTTGCGGTAACTCTATCAACACATAGTTACGTTACGTAACGTTACGCCAATGAATGAATTTAGTAGATTGATTTCTTCAAACATGTGCACGTTTTACTGGTAACGCTAAGACAATGAATTACCTCCCCCAAAGCCTTTGATATGAATCTTTAGTAGGACATTCCGCAACATCTAAGTTACGTTAACGTTATGTTTCAGAAGAAATCAGGGATCGAAATACTTTTTTTTGCTACATGCAAAATTGCAAGTTGGCAAAAATTTTACGTGCAATTTGAAAAATGTACATGCAAAATACAACTAGTCTATACTGCAATGTTCTAGCCAGCATCCATCATCCCGTCCTTTGGCGGAATTTTGCTGCTCAGGACGAATAAGAATTTTGCCCATTCTGTCACTTTTGACGGACAGAAATTGGCGCATAAAAATATAGACAGAACTTGAAAGTTTTGAATGATATCCACATAATCAGCAAAGTTTGCAGCAAAGCTGAATTTGATTATTCATAACACCTACTGATGACCGGTGACTTGGGACCGGTGAATTTTGATTACATGTAGTGAAGCTGCCGGAGAAAGTTACCGACAAAAACAAGGAAGGAAAAAGAAAGACGTCCATATGTCGTTCTGTCTAAGAGTAGGGTGTCTAATTACTCAGTATTTCTACTATAGGCCAGGTATTTTTAACATGCAAGATTGCAAGTTTAGAATATTTTTACATGCAAATCTTGAACATTACATGCAATTTGCATGTTAACTATGTGTATTTCGAACCCTGGAAATGTCGAAAAAAGGCAGATGTTGTAACGTTATCTTCACAGCTCTGACAATTTGAGTTTCGTGGCTAATTGTTTATATTACGTGTCACAACAGAAATTCGATTTGATTTTTAAATTTATCATGTCTGGCGCACCAGGTTGAGATTAGACACATCCAATTTGTGTGTCCCTTTATCTGAGGCAGACGCAATCTACGTGCCACCTTTTTGGGTCACCGTTATTGATTCATTTCGTTATCTTTAAATGTCAGGAGCCCAGCTAGCACATAGCGACAAATCATGATATTAATACAGTACCACGCCTCTTTGGCATTTCATCTGGCCTATATTTGCTATGCCCTCTGACAAGTCAACCTGACTAATGACGTCATAATCAGACGACATGAACACGTCTATTCTTCAGTTGCTATGCTGAAAATTAATATCATATCAAATATTATCTCAGCCAAACCGTTTATGCCCAGTGCTAGAATAGTAGAGCTGTAACGTTACATTTTTAACCTCCTTGATCAGACGCATACGCACGCGTTAGAACGAGCACACACACACACACACATACATACGAATACACAAGGACACACTTGAAAAAATGAATCAATGTTTAACAAATCTATTTTTGTCTGTTGATATTATAAAAGTTACTATAAACTGAATTTTTCCAGCAATAGATGTCACCATCGTCAAATCAATAAATTCAAGAACTAGTGGTTTGCCCATCAGGCTACCATACTTCTATCTTGCATCATCTCTCTTCTACGTCTAAAAGACGCTATCAACAAAAACATGAAGTATGCATTTAAGCTGAATTATCATAACGAACATTGTTATCTGATACTATGGGTAGAAAATATATTGGTCCTCTTTATACTTCCATTGCTTTTTTCATACCTGGCCTAAACTGACATAAAACACGTGTAAATGATAGGCTGAGCATTTTCGTTCTTTTGTGGCGACACACAGTATTGGACTTTGTCCGGATTTAGAAAGTTTCTCTGGATAGCAGCGATTTGAGTTGCATATGTGCTGATGTGCGGGTGTGCACTTATACATGATGATGTACTACGCATTTATGATAAGTTTATTCGTCTCGTACTTTTGCGTCCCGAGTTCGATTCCCGTGAATAATTCTATCCCCGTCCCTTTGGCTTGCTAATCTAAAGCGTGAGCGTTACAAACATTGTAGATTCCACCGGTTGTTCCGTATCTTCTCCTCCGTACAAGGTGTTGTGCATGATCTTCACGTAACTTGTATACCATATCTCCAGGGATATTACTATTTCTGTCGGTATTTTTTTTACAAATCTATACAAGAAGCGTCCAGTTGTCCTCTGTCCCTTGTGCCGACTTTGCAAGGTCCTTACATTTCGTATTTTCGGTCGATGCTGAGCCGTTTGCCGTTAGATACGTATCAAAAGGAGCACTTTGCAAAGTCTGGTCCACCCTACGATGTGGGGCACCGGGCGAGGCGAGTCCATATCTTATTTTTCTGGGCAGTTGTTGCGGCGATATGTCACCGTATTTCATCGTCCTCACATTTTGGTCAGATTCGCGTCTCTGGTGCGATCTCACCGGGCTTTGATCGTGCTCGCCTCCGCGACACCCTGGGTCGCTGTTCCGTCGGACCCGCATTGGAGATTCCGGGGAGAACCCCGCGCCCTCCTCCGAGATGGTGTTGAGGACGTCACGGCTGTCCACCAGACTGGCTAAGGATGAACACATACTGCTGGTGGGCGTGTGGAGGGAGTTGTCCATCAACCACTTCAGTTCCTCGATTCCCTCGTTCACGGCGAGGAAGGTGTGCATCAGCCGGATGTCCGCCTGGCGGATTTGTTTCTGAAATGCAGAAAAATGAAGAAAAAAACACTTTGGTCAAAGTTGCCCATTACAAGCTTATCTCAAGCACCTACAGTCTCGTTTACTTTTCCTTTATAGTCTTAAAGGGGGTTAAACGTTTACGTAATTAGATGAAGTTAGTAAAAGTTATAGTGTGTCTTTGGGCTAATAGTGTAGTCTTATTATGTGCACCGTTGCGCTTGAGTCATTAAACGTCCTACAAGTGACCGTTTTACAAGTTAATGCTTTACAAGGTCGTATTTTTGTCCCGAACTTCGAAGCTTCGCGCATCTGTTGAATAATGAACATTTATGAAATTGTGTTGCAAAACTGGGGCAATAACAATAGCTGTAAATCTCATTAACCTCTAGGACTTCCCTCTGCTGTGGTCTTCATTGTCTAACGACAGGAAATTAAAAAGCGACCCACTTTTATTCAGTCCGAAGGAGAACAAAACACGAATTATGTCTGGGCTTTGTGTGTTGTTCAGAGTATCAACATGGAGTTAACCCGGGGCACACGAAGACGACCTTTACAAACCGCTCCACACAACACTGGTGGCAAAGGTGACACTGTCTCGTCTGAACTGTTGTTACTCTAAACCGGACAGAGTCTCGGGTTCGGCTGGTTGTGTCAACACCACTGTTGGACGTATTAACGACAAGTGGACTAGCTACATGTATATATATGAGGACCGCAACAGAATGTAGGGGTTCAGACTGCACTTGTTTTGCGGAAAGCCAGAGACAAAGTGGTCACAGGGGATGATTTTGGAACTAACCATAGTGGTGGATCGGAAGGAAATTATGAAAAATGCAATAGATATTATTATGACAGGTGGTTTAAGAGAGATTCGGCAATGGGTAACGTTAAGCACGTATATTTGCAGATTAGAAAAAAAAAACATCTGAAGAGAAGTAAGTTCAAGCATACATTGCTGCAGCCTTGCCTCCCAGGCTTATCTGGCTTTGAGTGGTCTCTAGATCATACTACCAATTCCAAGGCCAGGTGCCTGCGTTTGCCGGCTCCACGCCTGGGAAGCGAGGTTAAGAAACTTTAGCCGTATGAGGTCCGTATGGAATTCATAGCCTCTACCAGGCTCCACAAGTCGCTGCAACAGCATAAATTGGAGAAATATATAGAACATGCCAGAGGAGTCAGCTGGCCGAGGAGTATGGTTTCCAATCCAACTCCTTCGGCATGTTATCTGGCTATTTTTGTCCAATTTCTATTTTTTTTCATTGACAAGTGGAGCCTGGTAGAGACTAAGACTTTCATACGGAATTGAATACATAAGCACGTGTGACCCCACCATAACACCAATCACTTTGAGAGTACCTGCCAAGAATGTGTAGGCAAACTTGACTGTGACACTGGGCCCGTCAACACTCCAGGATTTAAGTAAAGCCAGATCGTCCTCCTGGACAATATTTACGCCCCTCTAATTGTAACCCAGGTGTGTTTTCCTTGTGTCGTATTTCTTTACCTTAGAGATTTGGTGAAAGTACCGCCGCGTCTGTTTAAAAACACAGGCAGCTGTTCTGTTTTCGTTTATCATTTTAAATGTCAAGCCAATTATGAAGTTACAAGAAAGACCGCGCCGAGTTGGGTATGTTTATTTTTATCGAGAAATTTGATATTTCAAATTAAGGAGCAGCTTTGATTCGTACCAATCGTTGATTGTACACATAAGATGTACAATGGCCAGGAAACGATCAAACTTTTGTCGCTCAAAAGAAGAAAAAAATGTGAACTTTGAAAGACCAACTTTGATTTATAATCTTAAAACTAGTCGAAATAGTTTAATAGTTTTATAGTCATAACGTTTTAACTAACGAAGTATATCATAACAACATAGAATGAAGAATCTTCTTTTCACTGCCATATAATTAGCTAACACTTCACAGTGCATTTTGGACGAGTCAAACCCGCTCCAGACTGTGTATGTCTGTAGAGATCCCATACAGGGATCATAAGACTAGTCGACTTTTCATTCAAATTACATTTCGTAAAGAAAGAAGTAAGTCATAAGAAACGCTGTGGTGGCACATAAGCTACTAGTACCTACATCATCCGTATTTGAAGGCAAAACGCCAAATGTTTAAAGAGGGAATCAATTATTTGAAGCTCGAACAGAGTTTGCGGATAGTTTACGCTCTGACATACGTCCAAGATCGCTGTGACACGGCGGTATCTGCCCTCGACGTTAAATCACATTGCACCGCTGGCAGTGAAAAACCGTCTCTGTTTCATGGCATGTATAACAACTGCACGTTCCGAGATGCCGAAGTTCAGGCACTTAAAATACTGTTTACACTAAGGTTTGACCCCGCCATATATTCTGCAGTGACACATGCATGGCACATTCTTGAAGGACGGCATGTCTGTTTTACTTCTATAACGGAATCGAGATCTCCTAATATTTATGATCACCTGTTTCATCGGTAGATGGCAAATCATCAGCAAATATCAATCATCACCCATTTTTCACGAGTTGTTCTTTTTTCAAACAAACAATGAAATGAATAAACAAACGCTGACGGAAACATGGCCTCCTCGGCGAGGATAATGAATAACTGACTGGGTGAGGAATTTTTGATATAGTAGTGTGTAATAAACTTCAAGTGGAAGAAGACCACACGTGAGGTAAGCTGCGTAATCCGAATATTTATTCTTTTTCTTGTGTGTGATGTAACACATACATACATGTAACACGCACGTTATGGACTATATTTCTCGACATTGATAAACGCTATTCTCCAAGCAGATGTTGGGCGTGAAGATCGCGAAGTTCCTCTGACAGATGGGAGGGTAGCATATTTGAGAACCGGAACAGTCAAATGCTGCGATCCTCCCTACATACGTCTGCTTGGATTAGGTAAAGACATGTATAGTACTACAGTAGTTGGAAGGCACGGCTGCCACTAGCCTGGATGACAGACTGTTTTCAGTGCCTATGTAGCCTAACTCCTCGACTCTAGGGCCAACGTGCCACCAAGGGCATTCTACAGCAGCCACCCCAAAGTTAAACCCTGATAAACTTGCTAGATATTATTGAGGTTGGACCAGGGTCTGGTATCCAGGCTAGGCGACCACGCACATGTAAAGCAAATAGTTGTCCGACGAAGGCAAACACGAGAAACAATAACAGGCCGACTCTGATGTGTGGCTTACTTTATGGGAAGCTTCCTTTATGGTATATCTAAATGTTTAGATATCAGATGACCCGCAATCCACGAGTTCACCAACGCCCGGATGCGCAATGTTTACTTTGTCAATGAACGTACTCATTTTTGTTATGGCGTAGTGGTAACAACCAACGTAGTACACGCCGCTTAAAGTATACCACACTGTAGTAGTCAAATGTTACCCAGAATTATTTGGCTAAGTTTCTGTTTAGCAAAAACATTAGAATCCCACAACTTAAAAAAAAAAAAAACACATCTTAGGTCATATAACCAAAGAGACAGCCCATGAATATATACTATTTATATTCTGTTCCCAAACTAACCAACGAACCAGTACCGATAAGTAAAGAGGCCCTCCTTGACGGAGGTAAAATAGGATTTGTACAACGATCTCTCCACAATGTTGTCAGGTGGTAACGATCTACCATTGAGACTTTGGACGTGCATTTTGTCAGCTTTGTTCCCATAGTTTTTAACAAGTGTCCTTGAGAGTTTTTATTGACGGGATGTGAAGAGGGGCACTCGCCTGTGACACTGGGGGTCGCGTGGCTTATTATGCAAATATACAAGGTTCAAGTACGATTTCCGAACAGATGTTGTACGTACATTATTTGTGTTTACAGTCCTTGATTGATGTACATTCTAATCATTTTGTGACGGGGTAATATTTCCGGTGAATGGGACTTTATCTATTATGACACGGTGATCCAACCAGGAGGAGACTAAACTCAGTTTCTGTGACGTAAAACAGCCGCCTTCCTCGCCTTTGGCACCAAGGCATGCGTGATTCTAACGAGGTGGACTCCACCCAACGCAAACGTATGCAGGCGACAGGGACTACATATATCCTGCAGGAAAAAAGACTCTTTCTTTCAAGATCCCTGACCACACAGCCACAAACCCTCTAAATCTTTCTCAGTACATTCCTCTATCTTATTACAAATCTCCTCTCTTTTTACCTGTGTTATAACAGAGGGCACCGCTGTTCTCTCCAATGTGTACACTGTGATAGTTGACCCTAATTCCTGCTTAGCAATTCTGCACGACGCTTGTCGACTCAAAAACCGCCCTTAAGAAAACCTCACGCCACCCCTGGCATGTGGCACAAAGCGGCCTTTCTTTTGCTCTTTCTGCTTGTCTCCCTTTTCTTGTTTCTCACAAGGCGACGTGTGTAGCACCTGAAGTTGTGTTGGGCGCCGGCTTCTCTAGGTACTAAAGCATTGGGTAAATACTGGGCAACAGACTCAAGAGCCCCGCTATTTGCACACTTTGAAAACCCAGCTCGCCGACAACGGCCCGGGTAAAGGTTGTGCCCTTTCATTCTGACACGTTCGTACATTCAGACTTATCTTCGCAATTTAGCCTTGGTCCGCTCTCACTTTGCCTATGCCATTATGAATTGACCCCACGTAATTGATGAACACTGTTAGCGTCAATGGCTTACGTATTCGGAGGTGCCTTGTTTGACCAGGCGAGGGACAAATTTAACCTGCGTGTAAGAAAACGCCCTTGTTGTCAAGTCTTGTATCTTATGTCAGCACGCCCCCACCTATATCATGTACGTAGTCAATGCTATCACCCTTACTCCTAGGTAGTACAATATCCCCTTCTGTATATACACCTGTATGGCTTATCCTACACCCCCTCTTTGCTCCACTTTGTTAGGGTCTCCCATAATCAACCATACACGTCTAAAAATAGATACTCAGTATGTATTTTGTGTCATCAGTCGTGGACAGTCGTATTGAAGATGGTGTCTTGTGCAAATCTACTGTCGTGTCTTGCTCTGCGATCTTGTGTGCTTACGGTGGCACGACTAGTACTGTTGATCAGTGCAGCTAGTCTTTATAACCAGATTGTTTATTTTGATATAATCTATCCAGGCTGATTTAACTGTGGTAAATAAAAGACAGTTACTTACCAGTTCGGCTTTGACAAAGCTAAGCTGTTTGTCAATGGGCGAGGACGGTTTTTCTTGTCCTCCCTGCTCTGTCTCATTCACTCGTTCCTTGTCGATCTCGTCCCCTCCTTCCGTTTCCTCATGACCGACGTCAACCCCTCCTCCTTGTTCTTCTTCCTCCTCCTTGTTAAATTCCTTAAATGAGTTAAGCAGGCTTGTTGGAATTTTGCCCATCTTAGTTTCTAACTCCCTGATTTCCCGCGCTAGCCCGTCGTCCATGTTCTGTAGCAACATAACGGTCCAGCCGGCGCAATGTCCCAGCGTCGTGCACCTCTCCTGTCAGTAAGGTGCAAATGGGTTGTACCAACCCTGTACTACTAACGTTAGTCCCCCATACTCCGGCGCTGATGTCACCTGTAACCGAATCGTTCCTTCAGGCTGTCACGCTCGTGAGTCGGAGCAGTTCCAACAGCGTTCGTCACGTCCGTGGAACTGCCGCACACCGTCACTCTCCAAGTGGTTTACAACCGGCCGCATACAAACAGCCTGCCTGCGTTATCAACCTGGCTAATCTCCGCTCTTTGACAAGCGCCTATTCACCATTGCGCATAGTACTCAAACTGGTGGGCTGCGAGTGGAGGGCGCCAAGCCGGGGTAGAATTAGACTCACACACACACACACTCTCTTCCTGGTCGTATTTTCCACGCATGGGGGGCACTCCTGTGAAGGGTTGGCTGAATGGGCGGGGCTCGGGTGGCAGAAACCCACACGGCCTTTTTGGGAACCGACCAAGAGCCTCTCGAAACGCGATCGGGCCACAACAGAGAAAACAACTTGTTAATAGCCTCCTAGCACCCCGGAACATCCATTAGGAGATCCATTTCATCCACCAACTGGTGATGTCATGAGAACTGCGGAGTCGACCCCGTTTTTCTATTGCTCCCAACAGAGAAGACAACACCTCGCGTTCATGCACTGGTCATTTCACAAAGGGCGGGACAGAATAAGAGGCAGGTGAAAGTGCTGCGTAATCCAAACGTCTCAAGTGGACCGGAAAGCCTGCCACGGTCTACGTACGGCCGACGACAGATTAGTGTAAAACCACACCAGTCAAATCTGGTGCTAAAAATCGCATATGAAGTGCTAACGCGTACACTCTCCTTAAGCCATGCTGATATGGGACACGAGAGATCGATATTTATGAAGGCTGAATGAAAGTATAGCCCCCTTCAAAACCTATGACGCAAAAGCGGTTGGCTTCATATGTTGATGAAATTGATCGGTTTCGCCTGGAAATTGATCATTTACCCAACTCTCGTTCTCAGTGTAATCTACAAGGTGCCCTGGACACGAGGTTTGTGAAGGGTAGCAGCAGGTGTATCATTTGAAGGGCAAAGTTCAAAACGGACACGTGCCAATATTTGTAAGGACCGACACTGGCTGGGTGAGCACGTCACCGGAACGTACTGCGCCTGCGCGAAAAGTATAGACATCCTAAATCCCCAGTTTACTAAAGGGCCGCATTTAAGAAAGTACGTGCGTATATAAGGGTAAAACTCCGTGTACGTTTTACACGGAACCATGTCTCTAACATATACTGTGCAACAAGCGGGATTTTAATGCAACGTTGTCCAAACCAAGCCCCAAACTACCAGGGTTTGCGCAGGCGCAGTACGTTCCGGTGACGTGCTGGCTGGGTGCAGAATTACGAAACTTACAAGTCGTTGATAAATTTCTCAATCTACGGCTATCATAACTATTTCACACGTTATCATCAACTTCACAGATATTTTACGTATAACATGGGTTTCGAACCCTTGACGTTCATTGACGTTCAGGAAGGTCCAAAGTTTAACGCTAATTAATCATTAAGCTTCTTGTTTTACACAACTAGCTCTATCTGATGCCATAACTTGCTCTGGGCACAATTGTATGTGTGGAGAACCATGGGTTATTATCCCATAATCGCCGTTGGCCTTCTTGTCCTTAACGTGTGTAGTTCTGTCTCTGTTGGCTTGGGGGAGCGGACGGGAACTGCGCCTGGGGTCGGCCACTACACCGTAAAGAACAAGCGGGGCGAACCGTGCTTCCTTGCCGACCTCGCCGCCACGTTTAAGATCCGGTACGTGAAGACCGACAACACCACGGCCACAGCGGACTACGTTCTCCCCTCCAACTGTTCCGTGGCGTACGAATCCACCTGCCCCACTCGTCTTGAAGGTGAGAACCAAGCCGTCCTCCTTCTGCACGTCCCCTGGGACTGGGACTTCGGGCTGTACTTAAGATTCGCGCGGGAGACGCCCTTTATGAAACACTTCTGGCTGGCGGAGGCGGTGGTGTATTACAGCCAGGTCCCGTCTCTCTTCCCAGACGCCAAGTTCCCGAACCACTTCTTCAGTCCCTTCCGTAACAACCTTCATGAGATGGAGACGAGGTCTGGGATCTTTAGAAGGAGGTCGTTCCTATGCGAGAGCGGTTTCACGATAGCTAACCTGACATTTCCATACTTTGAGGAAGCTCCTGGCGTTCACCCCACCGCGGACCTGATCTTTGACTACATACATGTGCAACCATTTGACGTCAGGTATTGTTCGGACTGTTGCCTTGATATAGCTTACATTCAGTTTATGAAAAAGTAACTGTAACTCAATTTATGAAAAAGGCATTAGCATTGTCGATCTCAAGCTATCAAACTATTCAGTGAAACTAATTTTCGTTTGTGTTTCCAAAAATTGAAGATATTGTATGTTATTTTTTTAAAACAAGTTTACTGCGCTTTGCCGTTCAGTATGATGTTCTTGTGCCCTTTGCAATTGACGGCATTTGCCCCTTACAGACAAATTTCCCTTCTTTCAACAGCGACGATAAGTTTGCCAAAGCGGAGAGATGCCCAGAAGACCATCACAAGTCCACCCCACCCCCAATGACCACAACACCGGCCGTTACTTCGGAAATGCCTCTGTCCAACGCGTCCACCATATCTCCCGCTTCCAACGCCTCTACTATCGTCCCCATCTCCAACGCTACGACTATCTTCCCAACCTCTATGATCCCTCTATCCAACGCTAGCACACTACCTACAGTACCCTCTAACATAACGGTAGGCCCTGCTTCCACACTTGGACCTCCGCCGAATGGCAGCTTCACCATTCAACCAGCGTCCAGCGTTGCCCCTGACAACCTCACAACTCCAGCTTCCACCACCGTGCCGTTTACTTCAGCAGCGCCGCCTACCGTTCCTCCTGAGCCATTGCAAGGCCGCTTCCACGTGAAAAACGCGACTGGCGACGTTTGCTTGCTTGCCTACATGGCTTTGCAATTCGATATAACTTACGTAAAACAAGGTAACAGACATGGAATGGGTGTTTTCAACGTCCCGACTGACGCAGCTACTTCCGGGTTCTGTGGAAAAACATCGTCTAACATGACGTTGTCTTTTTACGGTGGAACTTTTGATCTCACGCTTTCCTTCAACACGGAGGGCAGAGAAAAGGGCTTCCACCTGTCTTCCGTTGACCTTCATTACGTAGAAGTTCCCGGAATCTTTCCTAAAACAGAGACACCAAACGCTAAGAGAAGCGCGTCTAACAAAACCCTGGACATATTTAGGGCTAGCTCTGGCAAATCTTACAGGTGTTCGGAGGACAGGGACTATGTCTTAACAGAAAACGTTACACTGCATGCCCGGCAAGTTCACGTTCAAGCCTTCGGGGTCAGCAAAGGACAGTTTTCTACCGCTGAGGATTGTGGGAAGGTACGAATGACGTCAGTCAATACAATAGAGGGGTTTGCCAATTGGTGAGACAGAACATTGAAAATTGGTAAAAAGTATACAGGGCTGGGAAGTGGGACTCTATCAACTTTAATTGATACATACGTGGTATATTTATCATTGTTAAGCTCTAAATCAAGCACCGAAATCATTGGGATTTCATCAATGACTTGTATCGCTATGGAAAACAATAGCCTCGCATAGCTACTAAAGTACTGTATCTATCGTACTTACAGCATAACGTAACAGTATAGCCTTTCCTATTTTTCGTAACAACATCACTTAAAACTTACCTGAAAAGAAATTTCCTCTATCTTTCACACATATATTTGGCATTTTAGCCTTAATCTTGTTTTTTATTCTATACTTACTTATACTCTTTTCTCTTATAATCTTCTAATTTTACAGAACGCTTACTACACATTTTCCAATTTCACAGGACCAGAGCAATAACGAGTTGGTGGCTATCGTCACGGGGGGTTCTCTGACCGGTGTCGTCATCATCGCCATCGTGACGTATTTCATCTGTACCAGGGGACGCAGGACCACCAGGGATGGTTATACCGCTATAAACTGATAGTTACTATGTTGGGCCCTATGTCTGAACCCTATGCCTATGTAGAAGAACATTATGTAATTACGTTATGAAGAACATACTGGTACTATTGTATTCTACTATATCCGTCATATTCTCTCCTTTCTAGATATATAGATAAAGTGTCTCCCATTCCTTTCACTGTCCCCTGGAAGATCTTCCATCAGTACATCATCCTAGCAATGATTGACAGGATTATGTAGATGACGTAAGTGGCGGCGAGCGTGCTGGCATCTGATGTAGCACCACAGGTCAGCTGGGGTCGGGACAGCGACTCCAGGAGCTCCCCCTGTAGGGCTGACGGGGAATTGCAGATCACCTGCCATGAAGAGCATAAATATGTGTATGAGTATGAGACATACATTTGTGTTTGTACGGGTGTTTATTTGTTTGTGTGTGTGTGTGTGTGTTCCTCTCTGTGTTTGTGTGTGTGTTTGTGTGTCACTGTGTGTGTGTGTGTGTGTGTGTAAAACGTGTGTGTGTGTGTGTGTGTGAGTGTGTGTGTGTGTGTGAGAGAGAGAGAGAGAGAAGCAGAGAGATAGAAAGAGAATTCCTGTTGAAGGTCAAAGACGGACTGCTCGCTTCTTACCTCCCCGGTAAAGGGTTGATGGGTTATGACGTAGACACTGAAGTCCCGGATGTTGCAATCGCAGGTCCACGGGTTAAACGCCAGGGTCACCTTCTCCAGGGTCCATAAAGAGCCGAAAACTTTAGAAGAAACCGAAGACAGCTGGTTTCCTTGCAGGTCCAGCTCCTGTTAGGATCAAAGAGGTTGAAAATAAAGTCATTAAACTTAACTTAAGTCATTAGTCGTTAACGAAAAACGGAAATAAAAACGCGAAATGTTGACCAAGCAAAGACACTTTAATAGTCTGGTGGTCTCAAAATTCTAATCTAATCTCTTACCTTCAGCTGATAAAGCCCTTGAAATGCGGACTCCGAGATGTTGGAAATCTGGTTGTTGTTGAGTCGCAGCTTGACCAGTTTACGCAGGAAGGAGAATGCCAGGGGCGGGACTTCCCTGAGAAGGTTGTGATCTGCGTCAAATTCCTCAACACTTCCCAAACCTGTTCCGGACAGAGGGATGGAAGGCATGAACAACTACAAGACAATAGGATGGTGCTCTGTCCATCTATTCTAACGTTATATCATTTCCTGTCTCGTAGTCTTCCAGTGCCTTTGTAACGCCCCTATTTTTGTCTGCCTTTCTCCTTCTCTCCTAATCTCCAAGCAGATCTGCAAGGGGCTGAATGCAGTATCCAAACGGCTCCGGCCAATAGGATAGCGTTTGAACGCCAGCCCCTAAGTACCTTCCTGCCCCCGGTAGCTCAAGTTGGAGTTTACTCCTCCTCCTCCTTATTTTCCTCCCTCCCCCTTTCTTTACACTGAGCATAACTGAGATCTCACTTACCAAGAAACGTGGGTAGGATGCGGAGGGAATTGTACTGAAGGAAGAGCTTGGTAAGCCTTGGATGCGAACCGAATGTCCCGGGTTCGATTCCCTTGATCTTGTTGTTAGCGAGGTTGATGGATTCCACTTGTTGGAGGGGGAGGAATGTCCCGGCGTAGATGTAGTCGATTTCGTTATTGTTGAGGTAGATGAACTCAAGGTTTTCACTTCCGTAGAAGGCGTCGAACTCTACCGATGTGATGTTGCAGTTGTCCAGGTGAAGAGTAGTCAGCTTCTCCAGGCCTTCCAACGTCCACGAACGGATTTCAGTCAGCTGTGTGTTCTGTACAAAAAAAGGGCATTTGCAGTCACGTGACCATGGCGTAGTTTAGCGCGTCCGCCATGTTGGTGGGTTGGAGACGAGTACGTGGGAAGTTAGCGTACGGTTGTAATCTATGTTATAGGCTTACTAGGCACGTGGTCATTTGCATACTTGAGACTGAATGCCTGCGCTGAACACACGATTCCCCCTAGTTCAACATTCAAATGTGCTTCTTTTTTACCTCCAATTATTCAGAGCTTTAATACAATACGGACAATTTCTTAGGCTTTCAGGATTGCCTTCGCGTTGTGAACCACCATCTCAGTGGCTTAATCTCTAGTATAACTAAACTAAACCAAAATCTTCTCACTAACATGGCCACTACTACTACTTGAAATTTGTGACGTCATGTACAAATCAAAGTAGATAAGACTTATACAGTATATGATCTATACGTACCTCAAGTTGCAGCTTCTTCAGGCTAGGTGTTCCCCGGAAAAGCCCGACCGGGATCTGTGTGATGGGGTTGGTGTGAAGCGACAGGGATTCCAGCCTGTCGAGACCGTTAAACACGACGTCAGGCAGGCTGCTGATGCGGTTGCCTTTGACGCACAGGCGGTTGAGGCTTCGGAAACCAACGAAGGCGTCCTCGGCTAACGATGCGATCCTGTCACCGAGGTAGAGATGAGTCAGGGTGTCCCGCACTTCACGCAGAGCCACGGTTGGTACCGCAGACAAGTAATTACCCTCAAGATGCAGGCGTCTCAACCTCTGTTGAAAAAAAAAAAACCACAAAGACATTACAAAAATGAGGTGTTCATCCTCAGATAGGCTTAATTTGTCGTCAGGTCCATGTATGTTCGCAAAGCACAGACGATTGGAAGGGCATTTTTATCGGATACTCTCTAAACATTTATGGCAAAAAGCAAATGTGTTTTGATATAATCAACTACATGATCACACTAGTACATGCATCTTTAACCATTTGGGCCAAATACGTAATGTCACAGTCACACATAACCCGTACGGTACCGGGAGTCCGCTGAAGGCTTCGTCCTCGATCGTCAAGATGTTGTTCATCTTCAGGTCGATGGTCCTGACGTTATGCAGCCCCGAGAACATGTCAGCTTCCACAGACGTTAGCTTGTTTTCAGCCAACGACAGGTAGTCTAAACGACACATGGACAAAAGTACGTATTTTGTGCTAACAATCTAACAAGGTTTCGAAAAGTACACGTCTGTCCTCGTGCAAGTTGGAGATGTTGGCGTTACCATTTTGTCTTGTATAACCCAGTACCTGTACCATTGCAAATATGAAATACAAAGGTAGTTTTATGCTAAAAAGTCATAATGTTGCTAGTCGTGCAACAAACTTGAACACACACCAAAACAAACAAACAAACAGATTTTAAAAGATCACATTTTTCACGGAGGTAATTGAAAATTATGTTGACGTGTAGTTTCGAAGTCTTACCCAAATCTGAGAGTCCCGCGAGCGCCTGTGGTTGGATTGACGCGATGCCGTTACCGCTTAGTATGAGCCTCCGGAGTGACGTCACGGCTGAGAACATGTCTACGCGGATGGTGGGTAACTTGTTGTTCCTGATACACAAGGTTAGAAATTGTCAATGACAATACATGGACAAATGTATTTGTCAGTTGTCTGGTCTGCGTTGGACACGTTCTCTAAATTGTGGCGAATTCGCTTCTAAAAGTACACTGTAGTTGAAGGGATTATATCGTGTCAACCTTGGACCGGTTTTTCTGTAATCAAATTGCAAATTTGAACTGCTAAAGACTCTTTCTCCGTCCCCATAAAAGTTGCAGACAGCAAACCAATATCATACCAATGCTTCGTCGATTGTTTTTCTCGTACATTTGTCTCCATTATCCCTCGCGCGCGCGCACACACACACACACGCACGCACGCGCACGCACACACACACACACACACAGAGTCACATTTCTTTCAACACCAACCACAACTTCTGTACACTGACCTGAACAGAAGAATTCTCAGCTTGGGAAGACCAGAAAAAGTGTCGTTTGAGACATACGTAATCTGGTTGTTCTCCAGGATTAGAATTTCTAGATTGCGCAGGCCGGCAAAAACTCCTCCATCGATGTCAGAAAGTCTGTTATTCCCTAGATATAGGAATTTGATCTTCGGTCCTTGTATCCCACTTGCAGGGAGGGAGCTGGAAGAAAAACGTCAATGTCGAGCTCGTCATTATACTGGAAAAACTCTGTAAGCTCGTCCACGCATGTTTTATGAAGAGAGAAGAAGCATGTAAACTGTAGTATATGTATAGCTTTCCGATTACTGTCTATGTACCAAACTGACTGCATTTAGTCACAATGGGGCATGAATATGCAATAAACTTCATTGTCATTGTCATTAAAGTGGATAACGTCAACATTTTCGTGGTCAACGTCATCCTCATCAAAAACAGTGTCACAATCAATGGTGTATCCTATAATTTTGTCTCTTGGTTTTCTGTTTGTTAGTTTGATAGGAATGTTACAAATTTGTAATGTAGGTGTTTTATCTGTCTTCAATTGACCATGTAAAACATATGTTTTGTAAGAATATGATAATGGTGTAGTATAGCATGCATAGTACAGTATAGTATAGTATAGTATAGTATAGTATAGTAAAGTATAGTATAGTATAGTATAGTATAGTATAGTATACTTCATTATGTAGCCAGTAAATACATGGAAGTCAGTGGGCACTAGAATAGACTGTAATACGATAGCGCGACCAACCTTATCATGTTGTCTGAGAGGTCGACTCGCTCCAAGGCTCCGAAGTTGGAAAACTCGTTACCAGTCAGACCTGTCAGACGATTCCTGTTCAACTTGATCTCCTGTAGCAGAAATCATGTCACGATAGATGAACCATCTGGAAGAACTGCTTCAGCCTAGTGACATGAGCAAGCCTGCTTTCACACACTTGTCCCTGCCGGCACTGATTGGCTGGAAACTTTTGCCAACTTACAGTTCAAGTCCAAGCAAGAGTATAGTGTTTGCGGTGTGGCTAAGGTGTTTGATATCTTCTTTAACTACCAACATGCCAAATGTCAGACTAATCCATTAAAATAGGAATGACTTTTGAAAAAAAACATTACTTATGCAAACACCTACGGTACAACGGTGTGAAAACAACGTGTGGCCACATATGGCCAGACGAAATAACTCACTACATACGAATGCAGCAAAGGAATTCGCTTTAGAAGTCTGAAAAAGAATCGGCCCCTTATAAAATAAGTTATATACACAGACACACAAACGGCTAAGATCTGATAACTGGCGGCAGCTGTGTCTAGAATTAACAACGTCTGCTTGGAGGGCGCTAAACAAGCTAAGAGAATAAATGACTTTACATGGTTCGTACCTTCAAGTTAGGAAGTGTCTGTGCGACCAGTCCGTCCAGACTGGCGATCTCGTTCCCATCCAGGAGGAGCTTGGTCGTGTCAGACGGTACGGTGGGGACGGTCTTCAGGCCCTGGTACAGAAGTACGGACAACACGTCAAATACAGGTTGATGCGTTACACTTGGAAGCAATACAATGGAAGCAAAACTATGTGAATGCTTCAACTTGTTAACAAGTATGAATATGTATGTATGTATGTATGTGTTACACTTTTCTGTCAATTCGCTTCCGAAATTTACAATTTTCCTGTTATCCCCCCCCCCCCTGCTTCCTCGCCTTCCGATAAGGCCATGTTGATTTGATTATATGGATGACATCCACGCTCGCATCAATTTTCGGCCGTTTCCAAAAAAAAAAAAAGTTTTCGACCACACAATAAATTGTGCAAAGCAGCTGTTAAATGAGCAGAAATATTCCATAGATTGAATAAAAAGTATCAGAAAACAGATAACTAATGCCATAGAATGCCGAAATAAATCTAAGTCAAAGAATAAGATGTGAAAGGACAGAAAGAAAAAAAAAACTATTGTTGGTAGGGGTATGTACCAGTACAGAAAATTCAGGTAAAGGTCATGTTCAGGTCCAGAGGATCATTTTCAGGTCCGGACCTGAACCTGGACCTTATTGTCTGTGGAAACTTGAGAACTGGCAATACTCAAAACAATGGTAATTGGTCAATTTTGCTACAAAGGAATCTGTTCGGATCCGACTCCCACTGGCATTTTAAAATCCTATCTCCATGTGATAAAGGCTAACTGTCTATGTACCTTTGACTGTAGAAACTTGGTAAAATTGACTATAAACTCTACTTGACTTCGCTCTTGTTGTCTTCTTGGCCCCCAGTAAGACCCAAAATGCATATAGTGTGTCCATTTCGTAATTGGCAAAACCTGTTCCTTTGATTTTTTTTCAGGTCTGTTTTTTTCGGATTGGTCCAAGAAGAAAAAAAATGTTTTGCACCCGTATGATGTACTGATCCCTACACCTAACTGTTGGTATACCATACTATTTGTCATGCGATGCTATTGGTTGAGAGATATGGGTGACGTCATCATACCCACTCTATAAAGCACAGCGGAGGAATAGTTCACTGCAGTCTACAGGTTCTCCGCCTGCCGTTGGAGCCTAAGCGACAGAACCAGGCTGTCGCTTCCTCCCCACCAAAAGGCCATCTTGTGAACTGTGACAATGGCGAAGAAGCCGTCCATCCCGTTTTAAGGTTTGGTAGTTCGCCCGTGCGCGGTTCTGGTGGTATGAGATTATGTAGAATGTTGTGGTGGGCGTGTAGCGCCGTCGTGTTATACGTTTGTGGCATGTTCTTGCCTGACAGATTGGCTGTCCGTTCTTCATGTGCGTCGAAGGAGCGACCAAGAGGTTGGACTTTTGTTCTGTACTTCTTCCCTTTTCACTCGCTACGTTATTTTCCAGGTTCGGTGAAGGAAAGGAGACGGCCAAGCTATATGTGAGAGGTTTAATCCTGTCTTAACTTTTGCTTTGTCTCCGTGAGGTGAGTTAATCTTTGACACCTGGTCACGCACGTGGGAATTCGGAGTCATCAAAACGCCAGGGACAGGCTGCCTCGTTTCCTCTTTTCTTTCCCCTTTGTTTCGACCTAGGACAAGGGAGTGTTTGTGCGTTGCATGTACCCGCATTTTCTTTTCTTGTTGAGTTGGCATTTTGCTATGTGTTTCTTTGTTCGTTTAGTCGATAGACTTTGCAGGTCCAGGGAGGGACGTCGTTAGAGCTTGAACGGATTAGTCCCTACACGTGCACGGCAGCTAGCTGTGTAGTTAGTGCTTTGTTCTCAGGTATGCGGATGAAGGTGACGGAATTCCTTGCTGTTGCGTGTGTGTAATTGTGTTTTGTATTGTGGCTGCTTTATTGCTGGTTGATGTATGTGCCTGTGTTGGGTGTTTGAAGCCTCTCTCTCATGTTATCGTGAAATTCGCTCACCTTTGAGGTGTGATTCTGGCGTGTGAGAATGTGTTGCCTCGTGCAGTTACGAGCATGGCGCATCAAGGTTAAAGTACTAATGTGTCGCTGTTTGGTTATCTCTTTAATTTTCGTAGGCTTGAATCTGCCAGAGATGGATAGCGAAGGGGTCCCCCAGATATCGGCGCCCTCCACCTCCTTAGGGTCTCGCCGCAGGGCTTACTCTACCGTGGTCTTGGCGTCCACCTCGGCAGCCCCATCAGCTACGTCCCCAGCACTTTCATCCGCAGTGGCCGCGGTTGGGTTGGTATAAACTGGTATACGGGAATTTTATCGTTGTTTGTGGTTGTATTGGAGGAGCGTTATTACTGTGTTGGTGCATTTGTTTGTGGTTGTATTGGAGGAGCGTTATTACTGTGTTGGTGCATTTGTTAGTGGGTGGAATTGACGTTTCTTTCTCCCGATTAACAGTTTAGAACTTTCCTGACGTGTCAGTCTGACAGCCTTGTATGTGTACAGCAGACGTGACAGAGCCAGTTCCATTTTTGTCCTTCTTGAAGAAGAAAACCCAGCGTTGTAGACAAGTTGTGCCTATTTTCCCTTCCCTGTATGTCCCCACTTCGTCCCATTGTTCGCAGGTATGTACCACCGGCAGCGAGGCGGAGCACGTGCACATGAATTCTTTCAGGTGTGAGCCAGCGAAACACGTGTCACGCGGGTCTCCTTTGTGCGGTGTGAGGCTATTCTGTCACATTTCCTTTCCAGAATTAGCTGTCGTTGGGGTATTCCAGGGGCGACTTCCAGGATGATGGAACAAATGTGTATGACAACCTGACGAGAACCTAATTACTTTTCGCAGCTAGGTCAGTGTGATTAGCAGCGGACGACGTGGAGTCGATCAGTTTCGACCGTGTCGCACGTGGTTTCAGACACATCAATGCCTCCCCGTAGTACTGTTGTGTGGTTTGTTTCGAGTTGCTTTCATGTCGGGAGAAATTTTGTGCCATGTTGGTGTTCATAGCTCTAAGATGTGCTTGGGGAACTGACAGTTTCTGTTTTGTTTTGTTTTCTCCCGGTTAGGAATTGACTCCTTTCACCAAGTGTTTCAGCCTGATAGCCCTTTACAGCGGCTGGTTTTACAGGGCTAGTTTTGCGGTTCTTCATCCTAGCAGAGGAAGTATAACCACCTGTTTGAGATGAATTAAATCTGTTTTCCCATCCCTGATTTGTCCCCTGTGATTTCATTGTTTGCAGGTATGTGGCACCTGGTCGCGGCGTGGGATTTGGCGCCAACTTGCCCCGACGTGGGCTCCGAAAGGGGTTGATGAAAGCTCCTTGATGCCTAGGAATCAGTTTGCGTGTATTACTCCGGTTTGTTCTGTGTCCGGGTGCCTCTCATTTGAAGCTCTGCATTTTAGTTTTTAGCTTTGCCATAGACCAGGATCCGCCGTGTTGCACGTGGTGTGTAGAGACACTCTGCTACTCCTGTTGTTGCTGTTTAATTGAGGTGTTCTCGACAGTGACAGTCCCCGAGCCGCTACAAGAGGCATTCCTCGCACGTGAGTCACAGTCGACGTGGTCACGGTAGCGCGGTTGGCCACCCATGGCGACGGTTTGTAGTGGTATCTTTTGTTGTTTTTTTTCTAGGCGTGTACCCTATATGTCGTCTTCAGTAATTCTCGTTCGTTGTGTGGTTGGAAGCGAAAGGTGAGTTTGTGTGGCTGGCGCCTGTTTCTCTCATGTTATCGTGAAATTCGCTCACCTTTGAGGTCCAGGCTGTGTGGTCGAGCGTGGTTTGTGAATAACACTCCGGGTCCTGTCTACCTTAACCGTGTGTTGGATGATTGATAATCGGTCAGCTGTTTATCGATGTGTTTCAATTTTTTAGACTGGAGTGGACTACACGCTGATCGACAACGACAGTACAACAGACGAGCCGTCAGGCGCAGCCAGGCCCCGGGCTTCAGTACCCCGCCACGTAAGGAGTCAGACGCAGATCACCTCCGGCTTCGGTGGACGCCCGGGCCCCTTGGACAGCGTCAGTAGCGGTCCTCGGTACGGCAGCCTGCCCGAACACGAGTCGGAGTGGGAGGGATGTCCGGCCCTCAGGCTCTACCACACCCCAGATGGCAGCTCCTCCCCGGCAGAGAGTCAGACTCCGGCGCGCGCTGCGTCGGTCCTGGTGGTTCCAGACACAACCAGTTTAGCTGTAAGTGCGCACCATGCTTCAGGACCAGGCTCAGCTTTTCAGGCTAGGGGCATGGAGCTGGGTATGTGTCTGGAGTGAGATTGGACGTATTTTTAAGATATGTTTTGTAACTTGTTTGTTGTCTCCAGGTTGGCGGAGCGGAGGTATCCGGTGTGTGTGCACTGTTGTTTAACACCAGGTTCCATTCCCGGTCCGACTTCGGGTCGCGGGGTGAAGCTGCATTCCTGTGCGAGACCAAGCAAGATTCCCGGTTCGACCTCGGGTCGCGGGGTGAAGCTGCATTCCTGTGGGAGACCAAGCAAGATTCCCGGTTCGACCTCGGGTCGCGGGGTGAAGCTGCATTCCTGTGCGAGACCAAGCAAGATTCCCGGTTCGACCTCGGGTCGCGGGGTGAAGCTGCATTCCTGTGGGAGACCAAGTAAGATTCCCGGTTCGACCTCGGGTCGCGGGGTGAAGCTGCATTCCTGTGCGAGACCAAGTAAGACTCCCGGTTCGACCTCGGGTCGCGGGGTGAAGCTGCATTCCTGTGTGAGACCAAGTAAGACTCCCGGTTCGACCTCGGGTCGCGGGGTGAAGCTGCATTCCTGTGTGAGACCAAGTAAATTCCCGGTTCGACCTCGGTCGCGGGGTGAAGCTCATTCCTGTGTGAGA
>NC_049993.1:5241996-5245027 GCF_000003815.2 Branchiostoma floridae | reverse complement strand
AGAGATTAGATTCCAGTGCGAGACCAGTTTAAATTCTCGGACTTCGGGTCGCGGGATGATGATGCTTTCTGGTCTTGGTCCAGGTATAGTCCCC
This sequence comes from Branchiostoma floridae, assembly GCF_000003815.2. Lineage (NCBI taxonomy): Eukaryota > Metazoa > Chordata > Leptocardii > Amphioxiformes > Branchiostomatidae > Branchiostoma > Branchiostoma floridae. The sequence goes on along the minus strand of NC_049993.1, from coordinate 5,244,933 downwards.
GGGTCGGCCTCGGCGTTGAGTCACATGCAGTGCAAGGTGCAATTCCCCGGTTCGACCTCGGGTCGCGGGGTAAGTTACACGCCGGTTCTAAATCAAGTACAGTTCCCGCGGGCCCGGTCTGACTTCAGGTCGAGGAGTGAAGTTGTCTTCAAGACTGGCTCAGTCCTTGGTTCGACATTAGATCGCGGGGTGAACAACGCAGGTGTGTTTACATGGTAGTTCGAGTGATTTAGCATCTTGTCCCCTCCGTGGTGGGAACGGAGGTTTTAGTATGTTGTCTCCGGATTCGAAACGGGTAAGAAATTTAGGGATCGCCAGAAACGACCGTCATTTTCAACGATTTAACGATTTGTTTTTGTTCGGTGGAAAGGGCAAATGGTTTGCCCGGAAATTTTCATACGAATTCGGTACCTTGTGTGCTATAATGAATGTGGAGTCGACTGAATACTGTCCGGTAATTGGAGTTAAAGTCTTAGTGTGCTTCACATTGTGAAGCGGGATGTGGACTTATCTAATTAGTTACCCGGAAATTTTGATTTAAATCCGGTGCCCGTGTGTAACCTAGGAAGCGAAGGGTTTTGGCTGCGTAATTGGTATATTAACGGAGTCGTGGCATTGGCGAAAATCATTTGTACAACGGGTGCAATTTGGCCACATAATTTGCAATGTGGATTGACTAGCATAGACATTGCGAGCTTTTCAATTGCTAGTAGTAAGCGAGTAGCTAATTCATTTTAGGGGAGGTAGTCATGCAGTCTGGCGAAAAGGTCATCCCCGAGCCAAAGTAACCGGGGTGCTGACGTGCCTCCTGTCCTCCAAGTTGTGTTTCTAGCTATAAGGGGTGTTTTTTTTACATGGTATGGAATATTGCATTGGGAGTTGGAGGAGTTTAGAAGCTGACTCTACCCACAGTTAGTGACATCTCCCTGCTGACACCCATTCAGTAAATTTGGAGGGGAGGTGCGTCAGCACCACAGGAACCACTTCAGATCCAGGCAGAGTTTATAGCAAGGCAAGAGTTTGTGGTAGCGTCACAATTTACAAGGGGTGTGCCTTGTGGCTTAACTTAGTTTTATTGGGGGCAATAGCCGGTGGTATTTGGTCCGCCAATTACATGACCATGAAATGTAGCCTGAAAAACAGGGTAGGCACTCAAGATTTATTTTGTTTGGTGGAAAGGGCAAAAGGTGTTATGTGGTTTTGGAAAGGAAGAGAATTTTGTATGAGGGAGGGGAAGTGAGTATATAAATGAGAGTGGGCTGGTGGTAAATCTAAGGTGAGGATTGACAAGAATATAGAGAAGGATAGGGCTTAACAGCCAATGAGAGATGGAATTGAGAAGTGGGAGGCGAGACTAAAGAGGAGGATAGGGGTATGTATTTAGAGAAGATCAGGGCGTAATGCCCAAGTAGAGCAATGGCGGAAGACGGCGATTTCCGCATCACTCATATCGGAGAACCTGTAGCTACGCATGATAAATAGGAAACTATTTGTCATGCGATGCTATTGGTTGAGAGATATGGGTGACGTCATCATACCCACTCTATAAAGCACAGCGGAGGAATAGTTCACTGCAGTCTACAGGTTCTCCGTACGCCTTTGGAGCCTAAGCGACCCACCCGCCCACCCTGACAGATGGCCATTTTGGTGGGGTACAAGCGCCCGTTCTGGGGCGGGCGCCATAGCCGGCTTGAAGCCTTAGGCTCCAGACGGCGATTTCCGCATCACTCATATCGGAGAACCTGTAGCTACGCATGATAAATAGGAAACTATGTGTGTTTAGTCCTATGTTCAGCCTTCCTGGCCACTTTGATTTCATGCTGAAGGCAACTTTTTTTTTTGGCCAAACTTTTTTTTTATTCGCTCGCTCGCATCAGTTTTGGAGTTCCCAGAGGATGTCATCCATATAATCAAATCAACATGGCCTAATTGAATAAAAAGTGCCATCATGATACAGCTCCTTATGATTAATTACTATCCAACATCTCATATCTCCTTCTGGCCCCTGTTGTAATAGAATGACCCTTACTCTATAGGCTATATGACTATTAGTTAAGCTGTTTAAACTTATATTTGGTGGGAACAGTTGTCAATCGTACGTCACAGTATTCTTCCGCGCCCGATTCTGCTCTGACAGGATGTGCTACCTTCTGAACGGCCCCCCTCCCCACCTGCCCCAAAACTTATTTCTGTCCAAAATGTACATGCGTATACGTACTAGAAGGAGAATCAACAAATGCCCCAATAGCATATCTGTCCTGGAAGAAAACTACATTTCATTCAACATTTTTTTGCATATGGTATCATTTTTTTTCTTATATTTGTTGATGTTGAAAAGCGCACTACTAGTTACCTAATCTAGTATGATAGTGTACAACACTTTTTACGTTTAGCCTAGAGAGAACAATGCATCGTGGGAAAATTAACCTGTTCTCCCAGACAGGACTCTAATGGGGTTATATAAGCCTACCACTTACAATTACGGTAATGCATGATGCAGAAAATGTGGAAAAACTCTTGCAATCGGAAAGGATACACACTATTTCTAGCGTGCGGCTACATTCGTCGTCGCAAACTAATGGCATACTCGGGATATAGGTGAGCATGAATCTTATATCAAGGGCGTTTTATATAAGATCAAGACGTCCTTGGCCTTACATAATACAGCTGTCTTGTCATCGAAAAGGACAGTAGTATAAAATCCTTGTCGGCGGTTGGTTCTGTCAGCCTGCTTCAAAATCCTACGACGAATGTGACCGCACCCTTAGCCTCTACCAGGCTCCGTGGATCGGTGGTCTAATCGTAGAAATTGGTCAAATACAGCCAATATTGCACCACCGTAGATATGGCGCAGTGTTTTCCTATACACCCCTCCCCGGCAGTACCTTCAGTTGATCAATGTATCATAAAAACAACCGCCCCTGTGGATCTTACGAA